>NC_141552.1:38850000-38995000 GCF_021556685.1 Rattus norvegicus
GAGACCAGCCTGGTGTGAATACTGAGACCTTGTCTTGAAACAACAAAAAGGACTCGTGTACACAGGTACGCCTGCTACTGTACCAAGGCAACCCACTCAGCCCCTGGGGATACTGAGGCAGCGATCATGAATTTGATGTCACCTTGAGCTATAGACCAAGACCCTGAACGGGTTGGGGTAGGACTGTAGCATGAGCATTTTGGAAGGTCCAGAGTGTTCTGTTACACTGTTGTACTGTCTTGACATATTGTCCCTTGCTGTTCTGCCTACTGTTTTTGTTACATTGCCATCATGATACAAATTTACATTGTAGCCTTCTTAAGTGCTATACATCACAATGTTGCTATGTAGCCCAGGTTAGCCTGGAACTCATGACACCAAGCTTCATTCTATCCCTTACCCCACCCCCAGCCCCTTGAGATCCGGGATGCCTGGCATGCACTGCCTGACTGGACCTGAGCATTTGCGAATCTTCCAGATGACTCCCTCAGTTTTCAACTATCAGTACATCTTGAATGTCCCAATGTTCCCTGGTGCGGCTCCCTCTCCAGCTTGAATGCTAGCAACCCTGGAGCAGAGATTTTTGTCTGTCTGTGGATGTGTGCCTGCATTTTTGTGTTTGAGTATGATGTAAAGGGGGGAAACAAAGAGGGACCACCTGTCAGTTTGATGTGGTGTTCCAAAACTACAGTTGTCACCCTACCATCACCAAAGTTCCTCTTTCACCTCTTTTACAGATCAGTAAGCAAGTGTCAGTAAGGAGGTTAAGCAGCTTTCAAAGGTCACCGCAGATGGGAATATACCTAGTCCTAACTGGTCTTCACTCTGTCTCTTACCCGGCGTTATCCTCGACAGGACACCAAGGGTCTCCTGGGAAAATGTGAGCACTATCCCCAAAGGGCTTTGGCCCATTCTATGCCATTACAGTCCCCACACACTCCTCTGCTGCTCGCTGTGAGCCTCCATGAGCAGAACTGTCACACAGAAAACCTCACAAGTCCAGGAAGCTGGCATGAAGACTAACATGGCTTCAGGCACTTCCCATACAGCCCTTCATGAAGAGACCTATGGGTCTGCAACAACCCACTCATGTCCTTCATTCACACCAGTGATAAGTGAAATCTTAAAGGGGAAGGGCAGGGGCTTCCCATCGGGGGTGAGAAAAACGACCCAGCTGCTTCTCGTCCATGTCACAAGTCTTCCTTGGGAATGGAACAAAACATCCATTTCCGTCAGACACAGAGGGCAGAGACAAAATAGAGAAAAGCTCTGTCTAAGTCCACCTGCCAAACTGTGTCTATCCGGATGCTAACTGACAGGGACATGATTGTGCTGGTTGGTTGGTTGGTTGGTTGGTTGGTTGGTTTGGTTGGTTGGTTGGTTTTTGGTTTTTAAAGACAGGGTCTCGCTATGTAGCCCTGGCTGTCCCGGAACTCAATGTAGACCAGGTTGGTCTCAAACTCACAGAGATCTGCCTGTCTGCCTCTGCCTCGCAACTGCTGGGACCAACCGCTATGCTGGTTGGTTTTAACTGTCAACCTGATACAGCCTAGAATTATCTAGGAAGAGAATCTCAATTGAGGGACTGTCTAGATCAGGCTAGCCTGTGGCTACGTCTGTGGGGGATTATCTTGATCGTTAATTCATGTGGAAGGGTCCTGCCACTGGGGGTGGCACCTTTCCTAGGTTTGGGACTCTGGGCTACGTGGGAATAGAGAAAGCTACCTGAGTACGTGCCGAGCAGGCAGCATGGTGCATTTAGCTCCCTGCTCGTGACTGTGCATGTTGTGTGACCGGCTGTCTCAAGTTCCTGCCTCTGCGACTTAGGCGAGGACGCTAACACAGAAATGTGAGCCCAATAAACCCTTTCTCTCCTAAGTTGCTTTTGGTCATGACATTTCATCACAACAACAGAAATGGCACCAGGACAATGGAGATGCCAAGGCAGATGTGTCACCAAGCCCTACCTCACCACGGGTGAAACCTCAATGGATTTACTCTCCCCCTCTGCTAGCGCCCCCGAGACCACATGCCACAGAGGGGCAGTGGGTGGTATGGGATCTGATGAGAGTCTGGTGAGCCTCCTGCCACTCTAGGAAGCTGGTATGACACTTTCACCACATTGCCATGTGACAGTAACTCAAAGTCTTCTGTGACCCACCCTAGACTCTCTGCTCCATTACACACAATCTATTACACCAGAAGGAAATGGTTCCATTTAAATGATCCAAGTTCTGTAGTTTGGGGCATGATATGAAGTCCTATTTGGTCGTTTAGAGGCAACCATGCTGGCTGGGGGATGAGAGAGCTTGCTCTACTCTGGAAGCTGTTGAACTAAAGGAGCTGCTATCCCTCACCCCCGACCCCGCAAGCCGCAAAGAACACACATACCTCTGTGCTATGTGCCAAGCTAGCATTTTGCCTGTAAAAGAAACTGCACCCATTTTGTGCCACATTGTCCTGAACTGCAATACAATTCCTTCATCTGGGCTTTGTGGGGCACGTACTTCACAGGGCCTCAGGGCCGAAGGCCCTGTCAAAATAACATGGCTAACATTTGGGGAGCAGAACTGGGATTTGAACACAGGTAGTTACACTTCATTTCATATCCTGCACCACCAGACAGCCTTGATCTCAAAAGCCAGGCGCAAACACCAGCAGCCCCTATACAACCCAATTCCATCTCCTAAGACCTCTATACAGACTGCTCCTGAGGACACAGAGATACAAAGCCACACAAATATCCAGTAGGAATTCAAACCACTTTCTGTGTATGGTTAAGTAGAGCAGACTAGGATTCAGACATTACCATCACCTATGCCTCCCCCCACTCCACCGTGTGTGTGTGTGTATGTGTGTGTATGTGTGTATGTGTATGTGTGTGGATGTGGATGTATGTGGTGTGTATGTGTGTATGTGGGTGTATGTGGTGTGTATGTGTGTGTATGTGTGTATGTGTGTTTGTGTGTGTATGTGTGTGTATGTATATATGTGTGTATATGTGTGTATGTGTGTTTGTGTGTGTATGTATGTGTGTATGTGTATTTGTATTTGTATGTGTATGTCTATGTGTGTGTGTATGTGTATATGTATGTGTGTATGTGTATGTGTGTATGTGTATGTATGCATGTATGTGTGTATGTGTATGTGTGTGTATGTGTGCATGTGTGTGTGTGTGTGTGTGTGTGTGTGTGTATTTTATTCACTTGTAAGCATGCACTGGCCAGGAACACTATCTGCCTCATTTTGAACAGGATCTCTCAGTGGCCTGGAGCTCACCAATTAGTCTATGATGGCTTGTCAGCAAGCCCCAGGGACCTGCCTGGCTCAACCTCCCATGCCTTGCTTTTTACATGGCTGCTAGGATTCAAACTGAGGCTCCTGTTTTGCAAAGCAAGCACTTTATTGTCTTTCAGCCCCTAGACTCTACTTTTGACATAGGACACTGTGGAGAGTAAGCAAGCCATGTCACTCCCTAAGGAACCAGGAGAACAGATAGGTTCACTCAGGCCTCCTGACCAGTACCAATGGGGAAAAAACCCCAGTCTCACAGCAGAGACAACACATGATCCTGCTTGTGTCAGACAGTCAGAGGTGTAAGGCATATGGGCAGGGTCATGAGGACAGACTGTGTCACTTCCTGTGGAGTAAACTATGCTGCTCACATGGTCCCCCCCATTCTTGTCTATCTCTGTGGCACATAATAGATGCTCAGTAAAAGCAGATGGCTGGCTGAGTGGGCTTGTTTCTCCTCAAACCCCAATCCTCATCGCTCCATGCCTGTCTCCTGGAGATGCCTAAGGTGCTCCTTGATGACAGAAGGAAGGGACCCAGAGCCACAAGTCACACCAGAGATGTCCAAACCAGGAATCCAAAGATAGTGAGGCACGACTTAAGAGCCGGGCAACAGGAGGAGGCGGCAAGAAGAGAGGCCACAGAAGCTTACATCCTACATTCTTAACTCCAGCTGAGACGTCCCTCCACACCCTCATTTATATTTATACCCGCGGATCTGCTGGTAGCAGGCTTGTTGCTGATCGTGTGAGATCTGAAGTTCACAGAAAACTGGCTTAGACACCCAGCAGGGAAGAAAAGCTGTACATGAAATTTAAGTCACCCAAAAATCCTAAACCCACCCACTCCCTTCAAAGTAGCCCAGGCCATCAGGGTTTTTCTGCCTCTCCTCTCCCAGCTCTCTAGGCTGAGGAACTCATGGGGGAGCTCTTCTGAGCACTTTGGGGGTGCCTCAAAGCATTTCTGACTCTTACACAAGTAAAAAACAGGATCCCACCCCACTACCCACATCTAAGGCAACCAAAAATGTCTCCAGACATCGGCAAATAAAACTACCCCAACTTCAAAGGCACAGTTTTATGTGTGGACCACCTTATTCCCTTCCCCTTCTCCACCATCCACATCTTGAAAGCACCAATCAGCTTGCCCCAGAGCCCCTTCCACAGAATAAAAGGCAGTAGTAACAACTTGGGTATGGAGACAGGAACGCCACTGAGAACTTATCAGCACCACGGACAGACCCTCAACACAAAGATGTTCCCTGCAGTGTTGTTTGGAACAGCCAGACCTCAAAGGCAGTGACAGGAGGCTCTCCCAACCCAACAAGCAGAGTATCACCAGATATTACCAAAAATCTTTTCTGGGGCTTCTGCCAATGCATACAGCACCGCTGTGAGAATTTAAACAAGACGCCCCTTTCTCGAGCTGTTAAGCCCATCTGTCAAAAGCTGTCATAATATCTTCAATTTGTCAGAGCAAGATTCTTAAGTTCCATCAACAAATATACAGCTATCTGATGACTCTGATGTGTGAGCTGTTACCTCCATTCAGTGTATGACCTGCCTGACCAGACATGGTCGTCTGATGTGTCCCAAGAAAGAGGTGGAATGGTAATCACAAGTCTGTGTCCATAGAAAGGTATGGAATGGGTTACATCGAAATATCGTGGAAGTTCTTTGTGCATGGGGGAACGTCCACAGATTTCACATGCGTTTTTGTACATTAGCTATTTAATAAGTGAAGGGGCTGGGCCTCTTGGAGTAGGAGAGCTAAGGAGGAGCAACTATGGAAGACTTGTAGGAAGTGACACAGGTGGCTTGAAAGCCATCATGCAAATGAGCTGGATCTACGAGATGGAGTCAAGGAGCAAAATGGGAGCGTGGGACCAGAGACTCAACGGATCGGGCCACAGTGCCGCCCAGGAGCCTTGTGAGTCTGTAACCCATGTGCTCTGGCTGCTGGCTACCATAGACACTTCCTTAGTCCTCCTGGAGGAGAGATGGTACCAACTGGTTCACCACCTCACATCATCCATCCTACCCACAGAGCAAAAGCTGAGGAATTCCACTTTCAGTCCCACGGCTGAGATGTTTCCAGATTTTAATAGCGTCTATCAACAGCTCTGCTAACCTTTCCCACACTGAACCAACTGAGCACTCGCGTATGGCGTAGTGAGGAGGTGCCAAGTGCAACGGAGACAGGTGCCTGTTCCCCGATCTTCGAGAGCAGCCTAGTTAGAGAAGCACGACAAAACCACTCAAGCCTACTGGATTTCAGGAGCAGCAGATAAGAGTGGGCTGTTACCAGAGAAGGCATGACAGGGCAGAAGCAGAGAATGGCACACTTCCAAGTCATTGTAAGAGCACATGTCAGAGACCGAGTGCAGACCTTGCCTAGACCATGCTCTGACATCCAACGGATACCCATTCACCTTCCCACCCATCTTTCCATCTTCCAATCTGATTTCTTCATCATTATATCTGCTCATCTATCCACATATTAATCCTTAATATGACCATCTATCCACCAATCCACCCACTCATCATCTGTCCATCCATACATCCGTCCATCCATCCACCTACCCACCCACTCATTCATCCATCCATCCATCCATCTACCTACTCATCCATCCATCTGTCCATCCATCCATCCACCAAGTCATCCATCCATCCATCTACCCACTCATCCATCCGTCCGTCTATCTGTCCATCCATCCATCTGTCCACCTACTCATCCATCCATCCACCCACTCATCCATCCGTCTATCTGTCCATCCATTCATCTGTCCACCCACTCATTCATCCATCCACCTACCCACACATCCATCCATCTATCTGTCCATCCATCCATCCGTCCACTTACTCATCTATCCATCCACCCACTCATCCATCCATCCATCTGTCCATCCATCCACCCACTCATCCATCCATCCATCTGTCCATCCATCCACTCATCCATCCATCTACTCACTCATCCATCCATCCGTCTATCTGTCCATCCACCCACCCACTCATTCATCCACATACCCATTGACCCATCCATCCATTCACTCATCCATCTCCTAACCATCTACCTATCCACACACCCGCCCATCTATCCAACTATCCATTCATCTGTCCATTGACCACCCAATACCTACCCATCCATCCATACCCATTCATTCATTCATCCATCCATCCAAGGAACCATCCACGCATCCATCCGTCCATGCACCTGTCTGCAGTAGTTCGAGTAAGAATGACCTCTATGGGCTCCAGTATCGGAACACTTGGTTCGCAGTTTGTGACACTGCTTGGGGAGGTCTATGTGACGCAGCCTTACTAGAGTAAGTACACCGCTGTGGGTCTTGCCCTACTTCCAGTTTTTTCTCTGCTTCATGCTTACACTTGAAGATGTGATCTCTCAGCTTCCTGCTCCTAACACCATGCCTGATGCTTGATACTGAGTCTCCCCACCATGACAGATGCTCACTCCTCTGGAACCATAAACCCAAATACCATAAACACTTCCTTCTCTCAGTCGTTAGAAAGTACCTAAGACACAGTCCTGTCTGTCTACTGACCCTCTCACACACTAAAACTTCACAGAACCTCCTCCTCCCCAAGTCATGATCAATTACAGACACTGCTTCAATGAGATTAAAAACTGAGAGAAATGTCAAAAGTTCACACTCAGAAAACTTGCAAAAATAGCAAAGGCCACAAACCTTTCCAATTCTTTGCAGTTTGTTCAGTGCCCAAAAAGCTTGAAACCTTGCAAGACCCTTGAGGAATATGGTGCACTTTTACTGTTTTGAAGCATCAGTTCCCTTGCAAAGATTCATTCCTAGGGACAGGGCAGGCTGCAGAGAGAGGAAGGAGGAGCAGTCGGGGGTGAGGCGAGTCTGGCATTGGGTCACAGGGAACGGGAGGGAGTGATTAGGAACATACAAACAGATGGTCGAGAGGTGGGAAATCTGGCCTGGGTTTGCGAACCGAGAGATTCCAGTACTAACGGGCAGCAGGTCTGGTGCACTGCTCGGTGGTTGAGCAGTCACAGAGCATGTGCAGGAGGTGCTGGGCTCCTTCCCTAGCACTTGGGGGAAAGGAAATGCGACTGCAGATGCCTTCCCTTTGGCTTAGATCCTGAAGTGACAGCGGATGAGCCCAGCATAGACGCCAAACAATAAGATAATAGGTGCCGAGGGGAGTTTGGCCCAGAGTGGAACAGAAACGCATGGAGAACCTACTATGTGTCATATACTAATCCAAGCACCAGGACAGAGAAGCCCAAATATGTCCGTCATCCACCCATCTCCCTGGAAAGAGTCCATTACGCTGAGTGCTGCCCACCGAAGGAAGTACTACCTGAACTAATGCAGTCAGTCAGTCAGTCAGTCATCCGAGAAGAGAGCCACTAAAAGCCTGATGCGTGGACTGCACGATGCCCTCAGCCACTCTGTGATGTTGCAATGGAATATCCCATGCTGGGTACTGTACGAAAGAAACAAATGCGTTTCTCAAAGCTTCGGAGCCCGATGTCAAAAGCACATCTGTGAGGGTCATCATACTGCATCAGCCGATGGCGGAGATCGGAAAGACAAGACAGAAAGCTTCAGAGGAGGGCGGGGAGAATCGTCCCGCCCCTGGAAGCCTCTTACCCTGACAGCAGCATTAACCCATCCACACAAGCAGGACCCCCAGGTCCTATTCATCTTTTCTGTCTTTGCCGCTCAAGAGCCGAGCCCAGAGCAAGCCACACCCCCAACCCCTCACTTGGGGATCCTAGGCAAGGACTCTACCACTAAGTCTCACGCCCTAGCCTCTCACTGAAGGGTTTTAGGCAGGGTCTCTATGTCTAAGCCACGACCCAGGCCCTCTACGATAGAGCTCTGTAAGTGAACCCTCCCTCACCTCCATCTCTGCCTAGTTACTTCTCAACCCTATTCCACTGAGGACTAAGCTTCTGAGGGTGAACTCTGGTTTGCAAACTCAGTTGCAGCAGAAGAGAAGGCACTAGAGACTCGTCTGACATCATCCAGCCAGTGGCCTTCAGAAGCGGGGTCTGAGATACAGCCAATGCTGGACCAAGTCCTCCTTGCCCTGCTTGTGTGGATGGGTTAATGCTGCTCTCAGGGTAATAGGTTTCCTGGAGCAGGATGATTCTCCTCTTGTTCCCCACCCTTCTCTGAAGCTTTCTCTCTTGCCCTACACTTCCGTGCAGCCTTTACGACTACCAAGGCCCAAACCATGGCTTCCCACAAACACAGGCAGGCAGGGGACTGACTGAATGTTCTAGTCGTCTTCTGGAAGAACCACTTGTGGACTAAGAGATTGCTCAAGACTGGGCTGCGCGGTGACTGGTGTCCTCTAAACACTGACAGCTCTCAGCTGACTCTAGCTGAAACTTGATGCCTAGACTCAAAGAACACCCTGAATTCATTCATTCCTCAGCTTAGAAATTAACCCACTGATCCGCCCTAGCAGCGTTCCAAACGGCCAAAGAGATAAAACAACACCAAACTGGAAATATCCAGCAAGGACAGATAAACCGTCGACCTAACCCAGGATGTGAGAGAGAAAGAGTAAACAGCCTGCTGCGACCCGCAACCAGAAACGATGCTCAGAAGCGAAGTGCAGATGCTGGACGGGTGATGGCTCAGTGGCACAGAGACCCCAAGCTCAGTTCCCAACTTGCACGTGGTGGCCCATAGTTCAGTTCAAAACACTGACTACCTTCGAGAGCCTGGAGCAGGGAGTGGACCACAAAGTGAAGTCCGTGTTTTCACTCCGGGAATGTGACAGGGCCCTGGGATCCATCCCCATCACCACCAAACAAACAGAGTAACACAGTAATATCAGGAGCTGTAATAACACGTATCCAGACCCTGTAGGTGCACGAGTGGTCACAATTAATTAGTATTAAATCTATCTTCAGATCACGGGGGGGGGGGGGGGGGGTGTCTAATTCTTTTTACAATGGGATTGTCTGAGCCACCTGTTTATTTAGGTCTCTCTCGTGGCTCCACTGACAAAAGAGCCAAGCCCTCACTGAGTAAACAAGAAGCCAGCCGCAGCAGGTGTGAGGACTAAGAAGTGTCTGCCCTAGGTTGTCTCCCACCTATCCCTATTTGTTTCAGCTCTGACCTCCCCTTTCAGCTTCCCTTCCCCCTCATCCAGTCTCCTCTCAACGAGGCTTCACAGCAGCAAATACAAACCTCACGGCCCTGTGCACGCCTGGCACTGTAAAGACAGGAAAGCCAACAGATGAAGACTTGACTGGCCAGAATCCGCGGGGTCTCGAGGACCACACTCAACCTCTACATTGTTCCCATTCCCCTGAGTTAGGAGTGAGGGGATATACTGAGGATGAAAGCCAGGATCTCATTCACAGAGCGAGTGATCTTCCACTAGGCCATGCCCTGAAACTTGGACTAAAGTTTTTATGTCCATTTAATAGTCATTCGTGTAAAATGGACAGGCCCAAAGTGGGGAACCCATCCAGCAATGTGAGTGGTGTTCCCCAGCAGGCTGATGAAGCTAGACCATGTCATACGTCCCAGGGGTTGGCCGTGGGAGCAGCCCAACCATCAAGCACCTTTAAGAGCTAGTGGCACTCAGAAGCTGAGTAGGAAGATCACAAGCATGGGGCCTGGCTGCACAGTGAGGCCCTTTCTCAAAATAAAACACAAAGGAGGGCTGAGGGTGCTGCTCCGTGGGCAAGCATGGGGCAGGCAGCACTCATTCCCTGTCTCCATACCTAGCATGGGGTGTGGGTGGGGGGAACAGTGAGATAAGAGAGATAGCTCAGTCAGCCAAGCATTTGCCTTGCTAGCATGGGGATGTTAGCTCAATCCCCAGAACCCACATAAAATGTCAAGCAAGGTAGCATGAGCTGGTCACTCCTGCACTGGGGAGGTAGAAACAGAAAGATCCTGGGGTCCACGGGCCACCCAGCCTGCCCACTCGGAAGACAAAATGTCTCCAGCTACTTCGTCCATGTGTGCATATGAATATAGGCAAACACACACACACACACACAGAGACACACACAGAAACACACACACACACTCTCAAAGGGTGTGAGGCCCTGGGTTCAATTTCCAGCACCCCAAAATGACAAGAATGTGTCTGTAGAGACCAACATCCTCAGTTTTCCAGAGCTGATGGACACCTCAAAAACCTGGGGCAGCTTAACTGGAAGAGGCAGCTCACACAGTCTGCCAGTCTTGCCCAACCTTCAAATATTTCTTGAGTTTTTCACTCTCTTAGATAATCAGGGGAGACAGAGTTGGGAGTCTGGGGAGGCGTACTCAACATACTCTGTTTTGTTTAGGTTTCTGATATGAGGTTGAGACTGACCTCGAACCCATGATTCTCCTGACAGGTGGGTCTTCCACACCAAGAAACCTCCCAAATTCTAATCAAGATCTGAGCCGTGTTCTCCTGGTGGGTCTACAGTGAGCACCCAGGGATGGCCAGAGAAGCCGTTGGAGCCTTTGGTCTCATTCTAAGTTGGTCTCCTGACCAGCTCTGAAGGACAGGACAAGGGGTGGGAGGGAGGCTCCAGGAAGCTAATTACACAGTTCAAACCCTCACCCTGTCACCCCTGAGGGAGGGACTGAGCAGCGGAAGGGAAGTAATTTTATCTCAGACCGAAGGGAATCGAAAAGTGGGCCAAACGGACGTGAGGGTTTTTTTTGTTTGTTTGTTTGGTTTGGTTTGTTTTGGTGGTGGTGGTGGTGGTGGTGGTGGTGGTGGTGGTGGTGGTGGTGGTGGTGTGTGTGTGTGTGTGTGTTATTTTTTTCCCTTTCCCTGAAAGGTTCCAGAAAGAATCAAGGATGCCCAATGTTTGAGGGATATGTTAGAAACAGTAATGTCTGCCTGACAAATTCACACAGGCCCATCTTGAGAACACAACACCAGGAAACCTACATGGAAGACCAAGATTATTATCTCAGCATTTGGGAGGCAGAGGCAGGAGGATAAGGAGTTCAAGGGCCAGCCTCAGCTACATGAAATCCTATACATACACTCACATATGCACGCACGCACGCACGCACGCACGCACGCACGCATGCACACATATACACACACACCAACCAAAATTACTTACTGAAGACAGAATGGAATGGCCATACCCACAATTTTCTCAGCAGCACCCCCACCCCTGCCCCAAGAGCCTCTGAAGACATTAGTAGAGGCAGCTTCCTCACAACCCGACGTGAGGAAACTGAGGCCTCAACCCCAGAGATGGGGTGGCTTCAAGGAACCTAACACTTGAGGCTGGTCTACTCATGTGCCAAGGCACTTCCTGGTTGTCGTTTTGTTCTACTGAGGTTTCTTTTTGTCCGAGACAGGGCCTCATGTAGCCCAGACTGGCCTCAAACTGGCTATGTAGCCCAGGATGACTTTGTACTTCTAATTCTCCTGCCTCCACCTCCTGGATGCTGGGATCACAGGTGTGCACCCCAAAGCCTAGTTTCTACAACGCTGGGGATGGAACCCAGGGCTCTGTGCATGTTGGGCAAGCACCAGCTGGGCCACATCTCTAGCCCCAGAAGGGGTTTCTTCTCCCCTCTGTCCTCCTCGGGACTCATTCATGGCCCTTTCCTCAAGAGATGATTCTTGGAAATGAATTAGCTGCCTGAGAGTGGGGCCGAGTAAGCCCTCCTAGCGGTGACTTCGACAGAGAGAAAGTACATTCACAGTCCTTCTACGAGCAGCAGCGAACAAGGGTGTACACCCCAAGCACCTAGTAGGCAACTCACTTTCCATCTCCAAAGGCCTGGTTTCACTGCCCAAGCAGCACTTAGGAGACCTTCCCTGGTTTAACAGACTTGTTCACGGTCCCCAGGCCTCTGCCCTAAAAACCTGGGGCATGAAAATATCAATACAAGAACAAATCATTGTTGCAGCAGACAGACAGACAGACAGCCCCTTCTTGCACTCACTCAACCAAAGTTTAAGGTGATTTGCCAGCACAGATCTGTCGTGATGAAGGTGATAGGGTGATGGAGCCTGACATTTTGCGACTGCAGAAACAAGGACCCCCTCTAGTGTGAGCACAGAGCTTCTGAGTGTATTCTCGGTCACACCCGGTTATGGCTTCTCACCGCTGTCCCTTCTTACAAAGCTCAGTGTCTGCTCTTCCACCATGAGGCCAACCCTTGGTATGGAGCTCAGGATCTGGGATCTGGGGGGATAACAGACAGTGGACGGTTCCCTGTGGCCTCTCTGGAGGACAGTTTGGACATATCACCTCTTGCACAATTAAGGCTGCTCCTCTAAGGAGACCCACCCATCCCAACCCTGGGCCTTTACCAAAGAGAAATGAAATATATCCCCACAGTGTTCCCAATAAAACCCGGACACCAGCACTGACAGCTGCTCTATTCATAATCACCCACACTGGAGACATCCAAAATGTCCTTCAGCTGGGACCCAGGGGACAAACTGTAGCCCATCCACTGAGCACTACTTAGCAATTAAAAGGAAGACTCTAAAAGGGTGGGATGGCACACACCTTTAATCGCAGCATTCAGGAGGCAGAAGTAGGTGGATCTCTGCGTTTGAGTCCAGCCTGGTCTACGCAGTGAGTTTTGGGGAAGCTGGGGTTACCTATGAGATGGGGATCCAGTGGGTGGGAATGGGGATAAGCTAATGATACTCCGCTACCACAGACCAGAGTGAAGCCAGCCTCCAAAAGCTCTGGGCTGCCTGTCTCCCAGCACTGGAATGCAGGAGATCAAGAAGGCAGGCAGATCGAGAGACTTTGCCTCAGAAAATCAAGATCTAGGGTTGTGGTTCAATGATGGAGTTCTTGCCTACTGTGCAGGAAGCTCAAGGTTCCATCCATAGCACTGAAGGGGAAAAAAAAAAAAGCTAGTACACGATTCTATTTCTAGAACCTTCTAGAAAAAAGAACTCTAGAAAAGGAGATGAGGTCACAGGTCACAAGGGACTGGAGATGTGAGGTGCTGACTCAGACAAGGAACAGGGAATATTTTGGGGAGATGGAGCTGCTCTGTTGTCAAACAGGACAGTGGCTTCGCAGCCTATGCACCTGTCAAAACTCACCAAACAATACACGTGAAAGACAAAGCCCGGTACAGAGAGATCACACCTTGGTTAACCTGCTTTCCGAGCGGAAGGGAACAGACCACCGGATGTGCTAGGATGAACTGGGGAGCCCAAGCACAGCCCTGAGCTAGCAGCTAGCTATCCAGTGTGCCCTAGAAGCACACTGGATACAATCCCAACACTCTGGAGACTGAGGCATCAGGGTTATGAGTTCAAGATCAACCTGAGCTATAAGAGTGAGACAAATCTCAAAGAGGAGGAAGGAGGAGGGGAAAGAGCACATGATAGAAGGGCAGGGTCCTGAGTCACATCCCAAGGCAGGCAAACAGACAGACCGACCAACCGACCGACCAGAACCATCATTTTAATGAAAGAAACCTACAAACATAAGACCCAGGATTGCTACAGGCAGATGCTCCCTTGCTTACAGTGGAACCATATCTTAAAGAACCACCGATACACCAGATAAACTGAAAATCACTGAATCAGCCCTGCAGGCCCTAAATGAGCCCACGTCAGCCATCACCCTTGCCATCGCTGGCACAAACCACCTGGCACTTCTGTTTGTTTAGTAGCCCAGCATGACAAGCTGTCAATAGACCATATTCTGCTAGCCCAAGATAGGACCACAATTCAAAATCCTGAGTATGGTAGCTATTGTCTGCTCTTTCTCTAGCCTCGTTAAGTCAGAGAATCCTGAATTGAACACCAGAGTTAAATCAGAGAGTTATCTCTGCAATATTCCTGGCAGGGTGGAGGGTCGGGGACAGGGTTGGGGAGAGCTGTATCGGCAGACCTTCATTAAACACACTGGTTTTTCTGCTTCAGAACCTACCCCAATGCTTACCAAGTGGGCCATACAAGAGCTGGGGCTTGGGGTTCAGTGGCCCAACATGTATAACATGCTGGTTCCCCGTCCCCAGCACCTCAAAGGACCACAAAGACCCTGGGCCAGTTTGGTTTTGCTTCCAGATGGGCAAATCTTCAAATTCTCAGAGATTTTTAGATGAGGGATCATTCCTTTGTGGAATAAACTTCCCAGTGGCAAAGCCAGGGTAATTCTTACTTCTCAGATGGCTTCTCTGGAAACTCCTAGCAACTGGATATGACAGGAAAACTCTATAGCTCAAAACACCTCCCCATCTCAGTAAAACTCTCTAGAACATTCCGTTTCAGGACAGGCCAAGTGTCTGACCATGTGCCGTTACATCTCATGCGGGTCCTATCGCACTTCTCGGTTCTAGAGGAGAGCCAATTAGCCCTGATGCCATGGTGACTCCAGGCTCCTTCTTGAGTTTCTACAAACTTGGCTAATGTGTGATGGATGAGGCACACAAACGAGGGCCCCAGCACCAAAGAGTCAGAATTCACCGCCAGTGCAGGGAGGCACGCTAGCCTAAGGAGGGTGGAAAAGATGACGGTGACATCTGACGGAGCAGGTGGCACCATGAGGGGATACTCTAGGAAAGTTGAGGTTCCTTTTATGGAGTCAACAGATCCTAGCTCTGTGGGGGACATCACAGCCCCCCTCCTCAGACTTCCAATGAATGGGGCCACGAGTAAAAGTGTATGCCACTCGGGGCAGCTCGCTGAGAGAACAGCGCGGGTTATAGACCGTGCTCTGAGTTTCTTACCCGGATACAAGGACACCCCTGGGTGACAGAGAGGATAGAACTGAGGTGGCCCACTGCCCCAAAGTGGAGAGAAGGCAAGGCTCCACCCTTCTTCGCAGCTGACCACACTGGAACTGGCGGCTGGGAGGAAGATTCTCAGGCTACCGTCAACTCCATAGTCCTGTAATCCCTCCTCCTCCACTGACAGCAAAGACGGCCACATTTCATAGGGCCCCATGACCTCCGTAAACTGAGCCTAAAAGCACGCCTGCTCTACACATTAGAAACTGGTAGGGTCGGGCCAACCAAGGCCAGCTCCAAGGGAGACAAGAGAAAGCACAGACGAGAACACCCCTAAAGGCCCATGATAAACATCCAAGAGGCCATCACACAGTAACGCTCTGGATGCACTTGTAGCATGAGGAAACATCTTAAAGGTACCCACAGAGCATTAGGTATAAAAGAACACTGCCCTGGCCCTGTTTGCAGGAGGCTTAAAAGGAGGTTAGAAGGTCAGCTGACCTTGTTTGGGGGTGACCAGGAAGGGGAAGGCAGGGGTACTTTGGCCTGGAGGCAGCGCATTCATCAATGGTGCCCAAACCGACTCTTGTGCTTGCCTGTACACGTCTTAGACTTTATTCTAAAAAAGAAATACTGAATGTATTTCAGCTGCTAAAGTGCTTGCCAAGCCTGTGTGGGACCCTGGTTCCAGCCCCAGCACAGAGTAAAGCTGGGGTCGTGACTCATTCTACCCAGCCACATAGAGAGTTTGAGGCCAGCCTGGACTACATGAGACCCTGTCTTCACCTCCCTGAGAAAAGGTTTAGAGAAATTACTTAAGCACTTATTATTTTCAATGCTAATAGTACTTGGATTTTTTTTTCTTCTTGTTTAAAGTCAGTGTTCTGTGTGGTGGTATCTTGACTCCCAGGCGAGTCTACATTGTCTCCTCCCACTGGCCTGAATTTCTTGATGCAACAGCCTCAGGTCTTCTGTTCCTCCCTCCCCAGCCCTGCCGGAAGCAGGTCCCTGCAGGATGACCTGGCTTGGAGACTGCTGGGTTTGGGATGGGGCTGTGGAGAAGTGCCTGACTCTTCGGGTCAAAAAGGGGACAGAGGCTCTCAGAGAGGGCGGGAAACTGCATATACTCATTTAAGCTACCCAGTGCAAGTGAGGCCTGAACTAGCCAAGAAACAAGGTTGGGGTGCTCTCATGGTGCCCGGGGCTCAGCCCAAATATGCCTCTTGTGAGGGGCTATCATCCAGTTCTCAGAGCTGCATTCAGGGTGGACAGGGGTGAGCTGAGGACAACTGAGGGGCTCCCCAACTCTTCTGCCTCCTCTTGTAAGCCACAGAAAGAGGGAAAGCCATTTCAACAAGAAAGGCCCTCAGTCCAGTGACTGTTCCCCCAAGACGGCAGCCCCTAGAGCCATCTGAAGTTGTGTTCTGACCTGACAGGCTCCAAGCCACTCTTTCCAGTATGTGTACTAAAGTCACACGTCCTCTGAACATGTTACTGGGCTGCAATGCTTGGGAGGGCACACTGCCAGCCTTCAGGACCAACCTTTGCAAGAAGGAACTCGGGGGCAAAATCCTGGCACCTAGCTGAAGCACAAATAACACTGTGGTTAAGGAGACATCCCTCAAAAAGAGAAGGCCTTCCACTACATAAATCTTCATTTTCACCAGCCTTCAAGTAAGCCACATACTCCAAAACCTCCTGCTCTCTTGATATAATTTCACAGCCCCAGGAACCGACCATCTGGAGCCCCCAGAAGTGAATGCATCCATCCGTGCTCTTCAAGCAGGAACCCTAAGAGCCCAGCTCTGTCTGAGACGGAAGGGCCCCACCCATTACAGAGGAAATACAGACCCCTTTCGAACTCTAAGGACCTGACCAGCCTGGATAATCCTGGCCCTCAACAAACTGGAGCCTGAAAAGCCAAGAGGCACACTTGGGCATGGCACGGTGGCCAGCAAGCCTGGGGAGCAGGGTGTGTCCCCCAACACCGGGAATCTGGGTCATGCTTAGACGGCAAAGAAACCTCGACTCTACCCACCCGCGCCTGCCTGCATCTCCCCAGATGCTAAGCAAGTCCTCTTCCAGGTTTATGGGAAGCAAACGAGGACTTCATGGAATCAGGGGCACTGTGTGTGCAATCAGTCTTGGCAGAGAAAAAAACGGCTCTTGGACATTTTCCTCTGGGTCTGTCATGGAAGGGGGATTGCCCACCTGCCTACGATGTTCCTATGGAGTCTGATCCTCCTGATGTTACCCCCCAGGTCCCCAGTGTATGAGAAGCTATACCCAAGTCCACAAGCAGCCCTTCAAAGGGTCCCTGTTTCTTTTCCTCCCTTCAGCCTTCTCTCATACTCAAACAGCCCACCTCACATCTTCCCAGACCACAAGGCCTCACCAGGTGGATGGTTTTATGATTCTTTACACCCCAAAAGATAGGGCTGAAGGAGCTCTGATCTGTTGCAGAAGGGAATGGAAGTTGCACACAGGGGTTCTGAAGATGTGTCCCTCAAACCTCTGAAAAAAGACAGTCCCCAGATACAGCTGGTGGCCCACCCAGAGCCACTAGCTGAAGGATGGCTTCTCCACTGCCAGGCCACATGGTATCCCATACCCTAGGCCTGAGGATGCTACCTTGGGTAGAAGGCCAGGGTTGAGAAATAGGAGTACTATTCCGAAGGATTCGAGGGGGACATGTATGGGTTCTCCTACCCTGTAACCCAAATCGTCCAGGCACTGGCCCAGGTGGGCCAGTGCTCCATCAGAAGTCAGACCCCATCAGAAGAGCCCCCATCGGTGTCCCCACACGACCCAGGATCCAGACCTTCGGTCTTCAAAAGGAACCACTCACTCCCCCAGTCCCAAGCCTCCTAACTACTCCCAGGCTCACTCTGCAGCTCCAGCCCAGCAGGCCTGGAGGCTGCCTCCCTCAGCTACCGGGCCCCCACCTCCAGCCCGTAGCCGCCGAGAAGCCCCCCAGCTCCCATCAGCCCCCAGGTCTCTCTCCCAGCCCCGCAGAGGGAGAAGGAGGAGGAGGAAGAGGAGGAGGAAGAAGAGGAGAAGGAAGAGGAGGGGGAGGAGGAGGGGAGGCGCAGCCGCCCGGGCTGGGGCAAAAGGATATGGCCATTCCGTGATCTTTTTGGCGTATTTTCTCACCACGTTGTCTTCACTGAAGAGGAACAGGGAGCGGTTGACCGTGAGGCAGTTCTGGCGGACAGGGATGGGGTTGTAGAGGGCCATGGTCCGCGCTCTCTGCGCCATCGACTGCTTGTACATCCTCTGCGCTCCGGGCTGCCCGCCCTGCCGGCTGCCCCCGGCTCCTCGGCCGCCCGCGGCGCCCACGACCACCCCGGCGGCCGGCCCTGAGCCTCCTCCGCCTGCGCCGTAGCGGCCCGGCATCTCGTCTCCAAAGCGGGCCATTCTGCAAAGAGCAAAGGGCCTCGGGTTACGCGGCGGCTGCTGTTGCTGCGGCGAGCGCTGCGGAAGCCACGGCCACCGCCACCACCACCACCACCACCACCGCCGCCGCTGCTCAGGCTGGCCGGGCTGTGGGGACGGCGGCTGCACCTGCGACTGCGGAGACGCTCCACGGCCCAGCCCATCGGGCGGCGGCGCCCGGCCTCGGCTCGGGGGGCTCACGAGCGGGACGGCCCGGCCGAGCCGGGGAGCGCGGCTCGGGACATGCCGGCAGAGGCGGTGACCCCGGGCGGGAGGAGGGGTGCGGGGGAGGGCGCGGGGGCGGGGCGCGGGGGAGGGGCGCGGCAAAAATAACCGGGGACGCGATCCAGGCGATCCCCGGCCACCCACTCCGGAGAAGAAAAAATATTTTCAGTTGAAAAAAAAATCAGTTAAAAAAATAGTGTAAAAAGATCAGTTTTTTCTTTTTTTAAAGCAACGCTCCAATGCACACCCCCTTTAAAACGCGAAGTCTAAGCGAAGGACGTCCCCCCTCCCTGGGACGCAGCGACTAGCTTCAAATTCCTCCGAGGTCCTGGTCAGCTTGGCATCTTGCTAAAGGCGTGGGCTCGGCCCATTAGTAAGAAAAATAAAATAAAATAAAAAGAAGAAAAATTAAATAACGAAAAACCAAAACCAGGTCTTTGCTATAGGAAGAGGGTGGCAGCGAAGGATTTGTCCGTCTGTTTTGCTGACTTTCTTAGACCTGGAAAGAATAGAAAATTCCTGAAAACGCTGCAGCCCCTCCCCCAAATCCAACCCGACTGGAGAGCGGGGGGCGGAGGAGCGGGGCGCAGGGGCGCGGCGGGGCTCGGAGGCGTCAGGGAGCCGCTGGTCCCCGGCTTTGAAAAAAGCCGATCTGTTTTCCTCCTGATTCAGCAGCCGCCGGCTCCTCTGCGCGCGGAAGCGTGTGTGCGCGCAGCCAGGCGCGGCGCAGCCTCGGCCGGGGGAAAATTGCAGCAGCGCAGTCTTGAAAATTCCCCACGGGGGGAAGGAGGCGAGAGAGCGAGCGAACGAGCGAGGGAGGGCGGTGCGCGGCGCTCGGCAGCGGCTCGGGCTGCGGCAGAGCCTGGCAGCATCCCACCCCCGGGCGCCTCCCTCCCTTCCCCCAGCTCCGCTGAAAGAAGAGGTGCGGGGTGAGAGAAGGGAGCTGCCCGGTCGGGAGCCGGGGCTAGATCGCGGCCCTGCGCCCTAGAGCAAGACCCACCCGGCGACACGCGCAACCAATCACCGGCGCGGGAGCAGGCGCGGCCAGGCGCGCAGGGGGAAGTCGGGACAGAGTCTTCCCGCACAGGGGACCTTGCCTACCACCCGAGGTCCGCGCTGCTGCCTAGAATGAGGCGTGCCCAGCAGGGAGGAAGAAACTTAAAAGACCAGAGGGTTTGGTCTGGAGACTTGGTGCCGGTGGCCATCGCTGAACAAATGGGGTCTGTTGAGTAGAAGACAGTTTTTATGAACTAGAAGGACGATTTGGGGCACTTCTAGGAAGGTTGTGGGTCCCAGGGGGCCAATCTAAGCTAATGTCAGGAGAACAGGGTGGCAGCACTTGTGAGGTCCCAGGAGCAGACTACTCACCGAGTCCTAGGGTGCTGGGAGTCGGGGCTGCTGGCCTAGGTCGGCTTGGCCCCTGCCCTACTAGGTACTTGGATCACCCCACCAGCTTTTTCTTTCTTTTCTTTTCTTTTCTTTCTTTCTTTTTTTTTTTCTATTTGGAAACTCCATAAACACAGAGAAAACTCCATAAATCACAAATGAACAAGTTGAGGAATTGCTGCGAATGAACCCTCCTGGAAGCCAGCTCCCCAGAAACCCGCCCACAGGCCTACACAGGGGCCAGCGCCAGTATAACTTATGCCTGAGCATTCCACTAATTCTTTTAGCTTTATTTATGACCTCGGCATGCCTTCCTCCACAGGAGTTGTTTTGCTTCTTTTGATCCCATAATAAGTGTCATTCTGCAGAACCTGTGGGTGATACATTTTCTTTGCTGTATAGTACTCTATAAAGAAAATTCTACAGTTTGTCCACTTTCTTTCTATTTTTAATGGGCATCTGGGCTTTTTCTATTTGGGGCCACAGTACAGCATTGCCTGAGACACCACATGCATGTGAGCTTGCCCCGCTTGTGGAGAGGGCCATGTATGGACAGTGTTTCAGGCTCTATTCATGTAGTAGCTTCAGGTTTAGAGGATGTGGAACTATCTTCTAACGCAGATGTACCAAGAAGTAGTTTTGGAAGCTAGAAAGGTGGCTTAGTAGGCAGAGTGTAGGCTACTCTTCCAAAGGACCTCAGTTGGATTCCCAGCACCCACATGGTGGCTTACAGCCAGCTCTAACTCCAGTTCCCGGCAATCCAACACCATCTTCTGGCTTTCTTGGGCACCGGTGGGCATGTGGTGCATAGGCATGCATTCAAACGAAACACTCATAAATATAAACTGAAATAATAAACTTTTTTTTTTCGGAGCTGAGGACCGAACCCAGGGCCTTGTGCTTGCTAGGCAAGCGCTCTACCACTGAGCTAAATCCCCAACCCGAAATAATAAACTTTTAAAGGGAAAGAATGGATCTCAGAGACCAGCAAGATGGCACAGTGGTAAAAGGGCTCGCCACCAAGCCTGCTGACACGAGTTGGAGACCCAGGACCCATATGGTAGGAGGTGTGCCGATCTAAGCTCGTGTCAGGAGATCTGGGCAGCAGCACCCGTGGAGCTCCCAGGAGCAGACTACTCACCGAGTCCTGGGGTGCTGGGGGGTCCTGGGGGGGCCTCTCACAAAGTCTCCATACACATGCACACAATTAAAAATACAATTAATGTTTTTGATCATAAAGGAATTTTTTAAATAGGTGCAAGCCTGTCATCAGAGGCTGAGGCAGGGGGATCGTGATTTATCTTGAATTTCACTAAGCCTAAATGTGCATAGACTGGAGCGTGGAGCATGGAAGGAGGCAAATCTTCAGCTAGTTAAAACCTGCTTGGCCCACACACAGTATCTGAGTTCATTTGGGACACTCTAGAATGATGTTATGTCTGTATATAAATTCCCAAGCCTGTGCATTTTAAGATTTTTCTAATTTGTCAAAGCAAGCCAGGTGTAGTAGTATCCACCTGTCACTCAAGAGGCAGAGGCAGGAGGATTATCTAAGTTCAGGTACAGTCTGGGCTCCAGGGTACACTTTAGGCTAGTCAAATCCTGCTTCAAACGACAAAGCATTAAATAAATCACAGCAAAGAACTTGATACCGCAGGCATGGCGTATGTGATTAACGCACACAGGGGCAGAGCTGTGTGAGCGGGTTCAGGGCGCTCACCGCACCGTGATGGTGTTTCTATCTGACCCTGTCTGCTTTCCACTGTCTCAAGAGCCAATAGCATGGCACAGGAAGCTGCTGCCTCAGGAGATTTGGAATCAGCCCAGGAGACCTGCCTCTTGCAGGACCTTTCCCATACCATTGCTAAGATTCACTCCACCTGCAGGGTTTCTGAAACCTCTTGAGTTGCTTAGACCAGAGTGATCTGGAGGATGTTGGAATATCGGGATAATTCCAGAGTCTCCAGAGTAGCCACATTTGTGTGTGTGTGTGCGCGTGTGTATGTATGTATGTATGTATTGTGTACATATGTATGTATGTATTGTGTATGTATGTATGTATGTATTGTGTGTATGTATGTATTGTGTGTATGTATGTATTGTATATGTATGTATGTATTGTGTGTATGTATGTATGCATTGTGTATGTATATATGTATTGTGTGTGTGTATGTATTGGGTGTGTATGTATGTATGTGTGTATTGTGTATGTGTATGTGTACAGATACACCCAGATGGTCAATCACATGTATGAAAATGCACATGGAGGCCAGAGGACATCTTCAGATATTGTTCCTCAGGTGCCACCAGCCTTTTTAATTAAAGAATTAACTGACGATTGATCGATTGATTGATTGATTGATTGGCTGATTGATTGATTGAGGGACAGAGGTTGGCATCAGGTTTTTGTTTTGTTCTGATTGTTCTCCTCAGTTCCTCACTGGCCTGCAGTTTGCTAAGCAGACTAGGCTGGCTGGTGGGTGAACCTGAGACATCTTCCAGACTCTGCCTCCCCAGTCCCGGGATTGTGGGACCACACCCTGCTTCTTATGTGGGATTTGGACATCAGCTCAGGTCTTCCTGCTTGAAAGGCTGAGACACTTCCAGACCCCAGCAGCCAACGAATAAACACTGAGGCCAGGAAAGGTTGGAAAATTCAACTAAGTCACTACCATGAATCTAACAGCTGTTGACCCTGCCGCATGGAGGACGGTCTGATACGTGTTTTAGAAAACAAAGTATGTCTGTGCTAAACGTCGGAACAGACTGAGAGTGGTGGCTCGCTCTGGATCTGCAGCTTTTCTTTATTACCGTCGTTCTTAGTGTGTGAGCACCGGAGGATAATTTGTTGGTTCGTTCATCCCACCTTTACGTGGGCGGCAGGGCCATATCACTCTCACAGCAAGCATCCTTCCCTGCTCAGCCATCCTGCTGACCCTCTGGCTGTGTGTCTAAGAAGAAGGAGGAAACGAGTGCATGGAAGGACATGCCCAGGGCTGCTGTCTGGGGGGTCGGCATGCACCTGTGAGATGCATGTTTGGAGGTTGGGCAAAACAACTGAAATCGGTTTTCTCCTTTTACCACGTGGGTCCTGGGAAACAAACTCAAATAGTCAGGTGTGCACAGCAAGCATCTTTCCTGACTGAGCCATCTTGTCTGCCCAGTTGTGTGTCATTTCTATTCTATAAAGTTCAAATCGGAGCAGAAGTTTACTGTCGTTTGGGAGGGTGAAGGGGCCACCACATTGGTGGTAAAATCGTGACTGGCCTAGAGGGGACTTTGGAAGCATCTCTCTGTGAATGACAATTACACAAGTGTGTTTGTTTTTGCAAAGTTTGTTCATTTAAAACAACAACAACAACAACAACAAAAACAAAACCTTGGGGCTAGGGAGGCGCCTCCGTAGCAAAGTCGCTTTCCCAGCAAAGCTCATGTTATAGCTTGAGTCAGATCCCTGGGATCTTCCACATAAGGATAGAAGGAGAGAAGCCACTTCCCAAATGGTTCTCTGGCCTCTGCATGTGTGCCACACTGAAATATCACTTTTATTTATTTATTTATTTATTTATTTATTTATTTATTTATTTATTTATTTATTTTTGGTTCTTTTTTTTGGAGCTGGGGACCGAACCCGGGGCCTTGCGCTTCCTAGGCAAGCGCTCTACCACTGAGCTAAATCCCCAACCCCCACTTTTATTTTTTAGTGTTTATCTCTATTGCATCTCTTACTGGCCTAGACCTTACTAAGTAGCCAGCAAGCCTCAGGGGTTCTCCTGACTCCACCTCCCCAGAGCTAAGATTAGTAGCACACACTACTATATACTTAGCTTTTTACATGGGTTCTGGGGATTGACCTCCAGTCCTCATGCTTGGGCAGCGAGCCCTTTCCTGACTTGGACCGTCTCCTCAGCCCTGATTGTCCCTGTGCAGAGCCCTGAGAGGATGATGCCAACTCCCCTCTCTATAATCTTTTCTATTTGTTTCTATGTTCCTTGTTGTTTGTTTTGGGACAGGGTCTCACTATGCAGCCCTCGTGGCCTGAAGCTATGTAGAACCCACTGGTCTTGAGCTCACAGAGATCTGCTTGGTCCTGCACTGGAATACTGGGCTCAAAACTGTGTGTACCATACCCAGCAAAATCTTGTTGTGCAATAAATTGTTTCCACAGAGAATTTAACTCATTTGCCCTAAAGAGCGATGGGCTCTGGGCGCATTACCACCAGGCGTTGATTTTGAAGATAAGGAGACATTCTTTAAGACAAAGGAATTAATTTCTCATAGACTCTCAAGTGGCTATTATAGGTAGATGGGCTTTTGATAATACCAGTGGCTACTGTTGACCAGGGAAAAAGACTTGGACTCAAACAAGCCTCCTAGCCAGACAGAGTTTATCAGCAGGTGGCCAGAGCCCCAGACATGGGTCTATCTTGAATCCATCCCTCATCAACTGGGGTCCATTTGTCAGATGATGACTGGCTGTGGCTGTTGTAAGACTGAACGGAGCTCTAAAATGAACTTTCCCGTGAGAAAGGCCCAGATCACATCCCCCTTGTCCACTAACACGATTACCAGCAAAGCCAACCATTGAGCTGCAAGAAGGGGGCAGTCCAAAGGCATCTGGTCTCTGCTGTTCTGGCTGCATTCTTCCCAATGTTAAGTTCTAGGTCTTTAGAGGAAGAGGACAAGAGTGACAAAGCCAGCTGGGTGTGGTGACACGCATCTTTAATCCCAGCATTTGGAGGCGGAAGGAAGAAGATCTCAGTTGGAAGCCAGCCTGGTCTACATAATGAGTTCAACGTAGTCTGAGGTTGCCTTGAACTTTCAGCAAATCTTCTGCTTCAGCCTCTTAAGTACAAGCCATTGCCCTGCCCCCCTTTTCTAACGTCCTTAGTTCCAGGCAAGACAAGCCTCTCCACAATTATCCTCATCACCTAGCCTTAGAACAAGTTCTATCTCCTGGGAGCCTGTCTTCCTTTCACAAGAAAAAGGCAGTTTGAAACCATCTTGGGGGCTGGGTGCCGTCCAGTATGGTGGGCTCCTCCTCCTCCTCCCCCTCCTCCCCCTCCTTCTCCCCCTCCTCCTCTTCCTCTTCTTCCTCTTCCTCTTCCTCCTCCTCCTCCTCCTCCTCCTCCTCCTCCTCCTCCTCCTCCTTGTTCTTCGTTGTTTTGGGCTTTTTTTTTTTTTGGTTAAAGTAAAAAGACACTTTGGCAAGCGCCAAGAAAATGTACAAGAACTACCAGGGATGTCTAAAAAGCATGGACAGGAAGCTGAGAAACAACGACACGTGTGCCGTGTCAGAGCTGTTCCCACACACATGCCACCTGGGTTGGAAATGGCTATGGTCCCAGACATGCCTATAAGGGCTCTACTAAGAAGCCACACACGTGCCCTCACTGGGGGATTCCAGGTAGATGCTCTAACCACTGAGCCATCGCCCCGACCCTCACTTGGGGATTTCTAGGTAGATTTCTATGCTCTACTACTGGGATATGCCCCAGGCTGACACTTGTTAGTAAATGACCCTGCAATGTGGTTCTGGCAGAGAAGCAAATGATCAGAGTTAGCAGGATAAATCAGAGCCTCGTGGACACGGCTCTGCGTCTCTCTGCCAAGAATGCAGGCTGTGAATGATTTGTTTCCAATCAAGGTCAAGTGAAGGGGTGCGCTACAGAACTGGTGTCTTAGGAAGGGATACTGTGACAAGTTCAGTAGTTCAGTTTAAGACTGAATGACCCATCACAGTGAAGGAAAACCTCATGGGAGATCCAACGACAGGATCTGATGGTGCCACAAAGGACATTCGATGGCACAGCTGGTACCCGGCAGGTTGGGTAATGAGGCATCGATGCTAAATTCCCGGGCGTGGCCCTTTCCTCTGTGCTTGAGTGAGAGATGGATCTATTTCAGGAAACTGTTTCTGAGGTTACAGGGCCACTGGGTCTCTCAGTAGCCCAAGAAGATGAGAAAGAGAGGAGAGAGCTGGTGAGTGTAGGTAGGAAAGGCTGACATTTGAGGACATTGGACAAAGGACATGCAGGAATTCTTCGTGCTATTTGTACAACTTTTTGGAGGTCTGAACTTTAAGGAAAAGAGAAAATGTAAACAGTTAGCAAGAGGAAGCTGTGTGTGCACACGGTTCATTCTGTGTGCACACATCCCACTGCCTTCCTGGGCACCTGCTGCCCAGTCATTTTGCAGCCACAGTCCAAGATGGTGGTGTCCAAGCTGAATGGTGACAGAATGAATAAACAAACAGAAGGAGGGAACACACACTGTGTAGGAAGGCACTGCATGTGCAGTAAGAAAGAGGAACCAGCACAGAGCTTCGGGGACTCGGAATGAGCAGCTGCATGGACAGTCATCACACAGAATGGCAACCCTTTTCCTTGTCACTGTGCCCCATGTCCTCTTATGACCTTCACATTGTAAATTAACTTCGTTCTTTTAACTGCTTGAAATTGCCCAGTGTTAAATACCATTTCCCCATCACTGCTGTATTTAAACTGATATTTAACTTTTTTATGAAATTTATGTATCTATGTGTGTATGTATGTATGCATGCATGCATGCATGCATGTGTGTATATGTATATGTGTATATATGCATGTATGTGTATATATGCATATATGTATTCATGTGTGTGTATGTGTACATGTGAGTATCTACGCATATGTGTACGTACCTGTGTGTTAGTGTATTATGTATTCATGTATGTGTATATATATGTGTGTATGTGTGTATGTGTGTGTATATATGTATGTATGTATTCATGTGTGTGCATGTGTATATCTATGCATATGTCTACATATGTGTGTATTAGTGTATTGTGTATTCATGTATGTATGTATATATGTGTAAGTATGTGTGTATGTATGTGTGTATTAGTAATTATGTATTCATGTATATGTATATGTGTATGTGTGTATTTATATGTGTTTATATGCATGTATATATGTATGTGTGTATATAGTATGTATACATTCATGTGCGTATATGTGCATGTGTATGTATGCATGTATTTATGTGTGTATTGTGTATTAGTGTATTATGTATTCATGTATGTGTGTATGTATATAGGTGTGTGTACATATGTGTATTCATGTATGTATGTATATATGTGTAAGTATGTGTGTATGTATGTGTGTATTAGTAATTATGTATTCATGTATATGTATATGTGTATGTGTGTATTTATATGTGTTTATATGCATGTATATATGTATGTGTGTATATAGTATGTATACATTCATGTGTGTATATGTGCATGTGTATGTATGCATGTATTTATGTGTGTATTGCGTATTAGTGTATTATGTATTCATGTATGTGTGTATGTATATAGGTGTGTGTACATATGTGTATGTATGCATGTATGTCTGTATGTGTATGTGTGAATGTCTGTGTGCGTTCATGTATGCATTTGTATGTGTGCATGTGTGTGTGTGTGTGTGTATAACTGTGGGTGAGTGCAGTGCCACAGTGTACATGTGGAGGTAACTACTCAGGAGTCTTTCTTCCCACCACACATACACACACACACTCACCTCAAGTCACCAGACTTAGTGGCAAGCAGCTCTATCTGCTGAATCATCTTTCAGGGCCCCAAACTGATCTGAGACAATATGTGACTATGAGGCCAAGTAGCATAGACCATAGGGACAGAGTTAACCTTCAAAGAGTTTAGAAACAGGTTGGAGTGCAAGCTGCACCCTGAACACTTATGTGGCAGTGAGGAGTTTTCCAGGAACAATTCCAGACGAGAGAAGCTCATGCCACAAGCCAGCACGCTATTCAGACTCAGCCCACACCATAGGCGTGACTTGAGCTTGTGCCACAGAAGAGAAGGGCTTTTTCTTTTCTCCCTGAGCCCCTGATGTCCTTCCCAATGCTACATCTGCTCGATATCCTTCTCTCCTAGAGTTGAGGAGGGGCTGGGAGATGAATCTGCCAGTAAAGTGCTTGCTGTGCAAACCTCAGTTTAGATCCCTAACACCCACGTGAAAAAGCTGGGTATAGCCACTCAAAAACTAGGTGGAGGGGCTGGAGAGACGCTCAGCAGTCAAGAGCACTGGCTGCTCTTTCAGAGGTCATAGGTTTGATCCCCAGCAACAACAAGATGACTCACAACTTCTTGTAATAATAGTTTCAGGGGATACAACACCTCTTCTGTCCTCTGTGGCACTGTACACACATGGTGCACAGACATACATGCAGGCAAGACACACACACACACACACATTAAAATCATAAAATCTTTAAAAATTGAGGACATCTAATGTCAACGTCTGGCCCCCACAAGTTTGTGCACACACATACACCACAAGCAGACATTAAGTAAAAATTAAGTTAGGAAGACTTCGTGATTGTATAACAGAGCAGGTCCAGATGGTTAGCATTCCCAAGTGAAGAAAGAATGACATTTTCTTCTTTTCCTCTTCTTTGGGGTCAACCATTTTGCCCTAATTTAAAACTTTTCTTCCTCTACCACCAACTTCTAATTTGATGGTGAACCCCCCACCTTGATTCCCTGTGACCTGGTCTCCTCTATGGTTCACCTCCTGTACCTTGGTCCTTTCTCTGTCATCTGCGAGAGGCCCTCCACATCTCCTTCTGGACCCTGTCTTCCTCTCTGAGTTTACTCCCCAACTGTGACCAAGTGCCTCCTGAGAAAGGATGCACGAGAGGGCTTCTAGTTACTTACTGCTGCATGAAATACTCAAACTTAGCAGTGCTGAGCGGTCATTATAGTTCATGCTTCAACTCACCAACCAGAATCAACTGGGTTGTGTTCCCCAGCCATCTCATGCCACTACATTCAAACGGTGATAGAGGCTACTCATGAAAGGATTCCCCAGTAATAGGGTCTGTCACTGAGCCAGGAAAGGCCCAAACAGTAGGATTTGAAGTCCCTCAATCTTTGTGTGGTCTCTCTGTTTGGGGTCTTCACACTGTGAGGTCAGGGTAAACGGGATAAAAATGCCAGTTCAGAAATTCCAAGGCTTATATCCCCCAGGAATAAGTCAGCATCTGAAGCCTCCCTTGTGACTTAACACTGGGAAGTGATGAGACATCAATTCTGATTGTTCTGTCCAGTGAGTCACAAAACCTCATCAAGGGAAGAGAGTGTGGATGTCGCTCTCTTCTGGGAAAGCAGCAATTGTCATAGAGAAAACACAGACAACATGGGGACAGCTGTGAAAACTGCAATCTGCCTCCAGAAGTAAGCTTTAGAGATGTGTGCGTCTCTTCATGCCCCTGAATAGTGTGACTGGGGCTGAAGAGACAGCACAGTGGGAGAGCCTCAGCTGCCTGCCTGAGGACTGTGTTCAATTCCCAGCTCTTACACCAGGAGGCTCAAACTGCCTGTAACTCCAGCTCCAGGGGATCTGACACCCTGCTCTGGACTCTGAGGGCAACACACACACACACACACACACACACACACACACACACAGAGAGAGAGAGAGAGAGAGAGAGAGAGAGAGAGAGAGAAAAGAAATCTTAAAATAAAAAAAAAACAAAAAACTAGTGTGGCTGGGTATAAAATTCTCATTCACACTGCATTTAACTTAGAAAATGTGCTCCTCTGCTGTCAGCACTGGTCACACTGTTGGGACATTTCTAACCTTCTTGACCCTGGTTCCTTCACTCAGTCTCACTGGCCACAATGCCCGGAAACAGTTACTACTATGCTCTGCACAGAACAGACTGCTCTTGAGTACTTGGAAGGATTTTCAGTACAGAACCCAGGCCTTCCTTTCAATTTGACAAACTTTCTTGACTGTTTCTCTGATGATGTCCACCCATCTGGGCGCTCTGGTCTCTTAAGCCGTGTGGTAAGCGAGTGGGCCCTTTAATTTCTTGTTTTCCTTTTTGGCCTCCATACAGTTACTCTTCTCTTTGAGACCGTTCTCTACTTCACCTTTTAATCCTGGTGAGATTCGTTGTGCATTTTTACTTCACTCTGGCTAACAGTTTTGCTGTGCCCCCTTCTCTGTGGCATTTTCTTGCCTTATGTTTACATTAATGATATATTTTTAAGATTTATTTTATTTTTATTGGAAGGGAAGCAGAGGATACTCAGGCATGAAAGCAGTTGTCCTTCTGGGACAGAAGATGGAGTTCCAAGCAGTTGCGAGCCACCATGTGGGTACTGGGAACAGAATCTGGGTCCTCTGTAAGAGCAGCCATTTCTCTTAACCCGTAAGCCACCTCACAATCATGGTATCTGGAAGTTCCTCTACACGTCTTCCTTCCGTTTGTCTGCTTCGAATCACGCACACAAGTGAAGAGGCTCACGGACCAGTAGGTAAGTTCTGCTTGTGGCAGATCCCCTAGGAGATCTGACTAGGCCATTTGGCCAGGAAATCTCCAGTAACATTCTGCATCTCCTCTGAAACTTGTTTCTCCAGAAAAACAAAGTGTAAGTATCTTGTACATAGATCATTTGATAAACACAACTTTGGTGCATAATTCTGGCCTGTTTTAGATTGTATGTGCAGACTAGAAACTATTTACTTTTTACAAAAACTTGTCAATTAAATATCTTTCAAATTCTTCTCTCAAGGCTGGGGGCGTGTCTCAGCTAGTGGGGCGTTTGCTTGCTGTTCACAGTCCTGAATTCCAGGCCTAGCATGAAGCAGCGATGCCCACACCTGCAATCTCAGCACCGGGAACTAGGGACAGGAGGATCAGGAGCTCATGGGCATCCTTGGCTACATAGAGTTTGAAGCCAGCCTGGGCTACATGAGGCCCTATCTCAAGTAAATGAATGAACGAATGAATGAATGAATTCTACTCTGTAGATGTGGAAGGTAGCTTCTGCCACAACAACCAGTGATCCTAATTGTCACACACACTAACTGTCACATTCTAACTGTCACATACCCATTGTCACATCCTAACTGTCACACAACCAGTGATCCTAACCCACTGTCACACACTGATTCACATGCTAGCTTGTTGGCTTGCTTGCTTGGTTGATTGACTGCTTGATTGATTTATTGATTTGTTATGACTGTGGGCTCCAACGACTCAGTTCTCTCCTCCCACTATGTGTGTCCCCAGGATCAAACTCAGACTGTCAGCCTTGGTGCAAGTGTCTTTAACCCACTAGTCAATCTCGCACTTCCTTGCTCTGTTTTCTGAGATGTGGTTTCACTAAGGCCCAGGCTGGTCTTGGGCTCTGTGACTGCTGCCGTGGCAGTGCTGTGGTCACAGGTGTCCACCATCCTGTCCCCTGGATAGTGGTTGGTTACATTTGAAGTGATAGACACAGACTTCAAATGTAAATGACAGTGAGCGTGACAATGATGGGTGACAGCTATGAAATAAGTTCACAAAACCTTATTCTCTCTCTCTCTGTGTCTGTTATACCTACACACTTGCACACACACATACACACATGCACACACATATGCACACGTGCGCACACGCACACATGCACACATGACCAGGAATCCCTCAGTAACTGGTACACTCAGCCCCACAGCCGGAAGGGAGTTTTCAAGCTGTGCGTGCTGAAGCTCAGGAATACGTTCTCCAGGGTCAGGACCAAAAGCCTGGAGACCCCCACAGCCGCACCTGGGAACTGAACTGCAGCAACAGATGCAGAAGGGACTGGTCATTTGAGCTGTTAAAATTGGGGGTAATTAGCTACAAAATAGAGGCAACACAAAAACTTACAGTGCAACTCCAAATATCACCAGCACATGATCAGAATATTAAATTAATTAAAATACAATTCTAAATAAGGTTATCAAACTCATAGGCAAATTAGTTATATATATAATTTTTATTTTATTTTGTGTCTATGTCTTCTCACTATGAAAGGAGTGGGATTCCCTGGGACTGGAGTTATAGGCAGTTGTGAGCCACCATATGGGTGCTAGGAACTGAACCCAGTTCCCCTGGAAGAGTGGCCAATGCTCTTCCTTAACCCTGCCTCTCCTAAGGAAGTTTTTACTGGAAATGGAGTGAGACTTATGTGCTTCTTGGTGAGAGGCATTAGTGGTGACGTGAGCAATCGAATGATGAATAATTTTTATCAAAGGGAAGATTTCACCTGTTGTTGGTTTGTCTTTTTTCATCCACAGGATTATTTTCATTATTATACAAGAGTTATAAACAGCCATTTGCAGTCAGGTATTTAACGTGTTTTAAGGTCCCGTGGTTTTCTTCCCTTCCCTTCCTGTAGAAGCTAAGTGACTGGTACCTGAGGCAGTCAGATGAGGAAGAAAGGCCCATTCTGACTCACGGTCTAGGGGATTTGAGCTGACAGCACTTGCCCTGATTGGTTTGTGTCTGTGCAAGCACAGGCATTTCGGCTGTAGTATGTGTGTCATAGATGGATGGTCACTTGATGGGTCCAGGAAGTGAAACAGACAAGAAGGGTCAGGATCCCATATTCCTTCAAAGGTGCATGCAATGGCCTCTTCCCAATAGGCTCCTCCCTTTAAAGGTTTCATGACCTCCCAATAGTGCCAGAGGCTGAAGATCAGACCTTCTGCACAAGGCTCTTTAGAGAACATTCCAGATAAAAGCTGCAACACTCCTTAAGAGTCAGTTTTTCTCCTTCCAGGATCCCAAATGACCTATTCTCTTACATAGCCATCAGAGCTATGCTCCAAATGCATCTAGTTCTCCACCTGCAGAAACATGTCAAGGCAGTGTTTCCCTGCCCACTTTTGATTTTCTGGGATCACATGACTACCACACCTGACCAATGAGCTTTCAGTGGAGACGAATTATATAACTTAATGACCGATGTGTTTGTCTCTAATGTTGTACTGTTCTGGACAGTAGCCACTGCCTATACAGGGTTATTAGTCATAAGTATATTTTCACACGGGCTCCAGAGATAGCTCAGTTGGTAAAATAGCTTATCTTGAAACTACAAAGACCTGAGTTCAACTCCCACAACCCATGTAACAAAAGCACCAGGCACAGCAGTGTTCACCTGTAATCCCAGCTAAAAATTGTGGCCGGAAAGGGGAGTCGGGGAGGGGGTTTCAGACAGGTTCCCAGGGCTGGACAGCCATCCTGTTTGTCTACTCATTGAGTTCCAAGCTAGTGAGATATCGTGTCTCAAAGGAACAATGTGGACAGTCACTGAAGAACAACACGCAACCGAACCTCCAATATGCACGCTTACATATGTAGATGCACTCCTGTGAACATACATGTCTTAGCTAGGGTTACCATTGCTGTGATAAAACACCATGACCAAAGCAATGGGGGGGGGGGTGTTTAATCTGGCTTACACTTCCACAGCGCTGCTCACCAACGAAGGAAGTCAGGACAGGAACTCATGCAGGACAGGAACCTGGAGGCAGGAGCTGATGCAGAGGCCATGGAGGGATGCTGCTTACAGACTTCCTCCTCATGGCTTGCTTAGCCTGCTTCCCTACAGAACCCAGGACCCCTGCCCAGGGATGGATCCACCCACAATGGTTGGGGCCTCACCTATCAATCACTAATTAAGAAAACGTATGTTTTGTGTATAATTTGTCTATAGTCAGGTCTTATAGAGTCGGGTTCTTGAAGTTCCCTCCTCTCAGATGACCTGAGCTTGTGTCAAGTTGATATAAAACTAGCCAGGACAACGTGCACGAGCAAAGATAATCAAAACTTAATATGTGGAGTTTATTCATTTGTTTATATTTGAGGCAGGACCTCACTATGTAGACAAGGCTGGCCCCGAACTTACAAATATCTGCATGCCTCTTTCTCCAGAGTGCTGGGATTAAAGGTGTCCACCAATGTGCCTGACTTAAAAAATAGTTAGTTTTTTTTTTTAATTTCTCAGGCATTACCAATAGACATGCTAGTGTGAGAAGGGGGAGTGGGGCCTTAAGTGAGGCCTTAACCCTACATAAAGAACCACAGGCCACTAAAGATTGCTGAGAGCAGGAGAAATGGTCTCCCCAAGGGAAGAGAACACCAATTTGTTATCCAATACCAAATGGTCAGCACCCAAAACATATACATACAAGTGACATTATGCAGACTGTGTATTTTGTATATTTTATATATTTAGATATATTTAGGAATATATATGTATGAATACACACATACATGTAACAGCAGTTAAAGAAAAAGAGGCCATGAAGTTGAAATAGAACAAGTAGTGGTGCGTGGGAGGATTTGAAGGCAGGAGAGGGAAGGGGGAAATGATGTAACTGTAGTGTAACCTCAAAAAATATTTAATAAAAGCAAAAGAAAAAGTGATTTACATTTACTTTCAAATTCTGCGTATGTGTGTCTATGAGTTAGTATGTGCACATGAGTGCAGTACCAATGGAGGCCAGAAGAGGGCGTTGGATCTTCCGGAGCTGGCATTACAGGCTACTGTGGTATGCTCTATGTGGGTGTTAAGAACTGGACTCAGGTCCTCTGCAAAACCAGGAAACACTCCTAACCACTCAGTATCTCTTCAGCCCCTAGTGGGTTTTTCAGTCATAAAAAGCAAATTTCTACTCAAAACCCACATGTGAGTGGATGAATAAGAAAGAGGAAATATATTTTTTTAAAGGACCAGAAAGATGGCTTAGCAAATAAAGGCACTTTCTGCCGGACCTCATGGCCTGAGTTCAATTCCTGGGGTGTATATGCTGTAAAGAGAGAACCAACTCAACCCTCAAGTTGTCCTCTGACACATACACACACACACACACACACACACACACACACACACACACACACACACACACACCATGGCATGTGAACACAGCCCCCACCCCCTGGTACATATAATTAAACATAATTTATGTATTTCTTAAAAGGAAATTTTTAAAACACCCCCACATGTCTAGCAGCTGCCTTGTAGCATTACACAGGTAAAAAAGAAATATTTTGGAAATCTCTCCTGGCTGGTGAGCGCTCCTCTGGAGCAAGCCTTTTGACTGCATAGGAAATAGCTAAGCGCCAGACGGTGATGGCTCCTTCAGACTGGCTCTACGTGGAAATGCCATGGAGCAGAGGTCCCTGTCAACTCCTAGGGATGTGTTGGCAAGTGTTGGGTAAGTGAGAAGACAGCTTCTATAGCTCCCATCCCACAGACACTTCAGAGCTGACATTAAGGCTCCATCCGTATTGTACACCCATTCACGATCTCAGACCTGCTTACAGCTGTGATTTGGTCAGAGGCCAAGTTTGGTCTCTGAGACCCACATGTAGGGGGTGATGGGAAAGAAAAGCCGACCATAGCCAGAAGTCAATGGGCATCACTGGTCTTGAGGGGACTACGGGAGGCTCATGGGACCCCGGTGAGTTCTCACCAGTAGGCTGTGACAGAACAAACCTGTGCATGGAGAGCTTGCTCAGCGTCTAAGAGGCTACTGTTGCAGAGGACCTGAGTTCAGGCCAGCTCCTGGGTATCTGACACCCCCTTCTGGCCTCCAACAGCACTGAACTCATGTGGACCTAGAATGTTGAACCCAGGAGCATGGCTTAGTCCCCAGGAGGCACCTATTGGGATGCATTGGAACTTTCAGGGCTGAGGCCCTGGGGGAGGAAATTGGGGTGTGAGGAGATGAGGGACTGCAGCTTCTTCCTCTAGTCTAGGACCCAAAGCATTGCAGCTGCTTGGTTGCTTAATGGGCCCTCCAAAGCCTGAGACACAGGAAGCTCTTGGCTTCCTGCAGGTATTATAGCAACCTGGGCTACTGAACACACGTGCCTCAGGCATTTTGTTATAAATCGAACACTAAGGACATTTCTATCAGCCTGTCTGTCATCTATCTATCTATCTATCTATCTATCTATCTATCTATCTGTCTATCTATCTATCTATCATCTATAGCTGTGAATGCCATTCCGAGGCCAATTTCTTAAGCCAGTTGTATGTTCATCAAGGCAGTAATTAAGAAGGTGCTGCTCTGCTTGGTTGTAAGTCCTCCCTCTTCCCTCCTCCCTGCCCTCTGCCTCCCACAGTGCTCAGACTGGAGCCAGGGTCTTGGGTATTCCAGAGAAGAACCTCCGGGTTTTAGCTCCAATTCCCTGCATTTCAGCTCAGCGTGGTTCCATCCCAAAGAGACTGGGGGAGCCGCTTGGCATGGGGGCTTCCCCAGGCTGCGTCCTACAAGGTGTAGACTTCTTAAATCCTGCTCACAGCTTCGGGAAAGCGGGAAAGGTGACGTGGAAGTTTGTCCAGGTGGTGGCAACTGTGTTTGGCCACTAAGTCTCTGATGCCAGTCACTGAAAGTGCTTTACTGATACCAACCTGCTGAGTCTTGTCCAGGCTGAGGCAGGAAGAGTTACGGAACGCCTGTGTTCCCACAGCCAGGGAACAGAGTCCAAGCTCACTCAGGAAAGTCTGGCTTCAGCATTTGCATCTTCATTGCATTACCTGTGTTTATTTATGCATTTATATATTGGGTAAGTCGGGGGGTACATGTGGCCGTCAGGGGACAACTGCGGAGACGCCAGCCCCCCCCCCCCGTGTGAGTCCTGGGATCAAACTCAGGCCATCAGGCCAACTGCAAACTCCTTTACCTACTGACCAACCAGTCCATCCTGTTTTTACATTCTTTTTTTGAGACAGGGTCTCATATCACCCAGGCTGACCTACATGACACAAAATCCTGCCGCCTCAGCCTCCCAAATAAATATTGTTAAAAAGTATCTGTGAGCCACCATGCAGGGCCCAACATTTGTACCCATAACCTTAGAACTATATGAAAGATTGTCTGAGCTAGCAAAGGTCCCTACTATACAATCTGCAGACACCATTACTGCTAGAGTTTGGGGTCTCACTATGCTTGCCAAATGATGTCTTGGAAATTGGGGTTCCCCTTGGTGTTATTAGCCTCACTAATAAAATAATTTAGGAGTGGAGTGGGCTCAAATGGAAGTCTTTGAAAGAAAAAACCCCAGAGCAGGGTAACTGCACCCCCAGCTGCTGCCTGGAGGAAGGAGTGGGAAAAAACCATGCTATTTAAACTGGCGTGGGGGTCAGCCACGTGGCAGGCAAGCAGCCACATGACAGGGAGGGAAGCTTTAGAGAAAGAGTAAAGAAACTCGAAACATTTAGGGGAAGCTCCAAATTATTAAGGGAGGCATTGTTGGGAGAAGTTGAATAATTCTGAAAATCAGACAGACTGACAAGCTACACGCCTGCATCAGGAAAATCTCCTGCACTAGGGGCAGGAATCCTGGGGTGGGGGAGTAGTATCTCATTAAAGGACTAATTATCCCACCTATTTAGCCATGCGTAAGGTGAGCCCACTCTCCTAGAACTTGCCCCTAGAACCAGAGTGACCCAAGCCAACTGGAGTGGAGGTGACTTGGTGGTAAAGTGGCCGCTGTGATGTATGAATGCAGGCTCAGACCCCCCAGAAAAGCTGGATGTAGTTGCTTGTGTCTGCAACCCTAGGATTAGGAGAAGCAGAAACAGGAGGATCCTGGATGCCTCAGCCCAGGGCAGGAAACCGAGGAAGCTGCGAGTGGGTGTGAGTAAAGACCAAATGATGCCCAGAGTGAATGTGTAATGTCGGCACTGGCAAAGCCTGCCCTGGTGCCAAGGAGCACTGTGGACCATTGATCAGCACGAGTAATAACTGGCACCCCCTTCTTCCTCCTCAGGATGACTGCACCCTGAGGCTTCTGCACTGCAGAGATCTCCAGAGACTGGCCAGCCCTTCCTCTGTGGTAAACGCTGTCCTTCAGGGCTGTGTAGTTGGTGCTGCAGCGAGTTCAGCCCACCCAGCTTCTCAGAACATGTGTCTGTGTGTCTGTCTTATTCTCTCATCACCCTGGTCAGGTTTTCAGGACAAAGCCACACAGGACACAGCGGCCTACACGATTCCGGAGATCTAGGTTCAGCGAGAGATTCTGTCTCCGGTGAAAACTTGGTTAGTGACGTTGTCTTCCGGTCTCCAAGTGTGCAGACACATGTGTGTGCACCTGCACACCTCACCCTGACACAGCTACCCCTAAATTCCAGCCTCATAGGGACCATCTTGGCGGTGTGCCTGCTATGTCCAGGGACCTGACAGTGCCCGAGATCCACCCAATACAAGCAGGGACAACACGTTAGAGACACAAGCAAAGCGACAGCAAAGAGAGCTGCTGGCGCTTCCTTTAGGGAGTGTGTGGCCTTGTGTGGAGACAAATTTAAGTGCATGTCACCTCACAGAGAGTCCACAGTGGAGTGACCCCCAGGCAGGCAGTGAATGCCATCTGTCTTTCTCTTTCTCCTTTCCTGGGCCTCAGCCTTTGTATCTGAAAGTGCTTCCCCCGGAGGCACCCATTTAAGAACACATCTCAAAGAATTATCGAGAAAAAGCAAACCCTACTCTCCCCTTTTAGACAGAATCCAGGAAGAGATGCAGCTGGGTTCAAAGCTGTGTTACAAAGCAGCATGACCTGGGGCTGTGCAATATTGGTTAAGTGAATGACCTCTCTGGTCTCCGTGCACTTATGTGTAAAACAGGAAAGCCAGTCTTAGAGACTGGGTTTCAGAGACATTCACTGTCTCCAGTGCCTTTTTTGGTGATCAAACTCTCTTTATTGGTGTGTGTTTATGTATGTGGGGGTGGGCGCATGTTCCTGTGGGTGTGTGCATGTGTGAGGGTCCATGTTCAGGTTAGATGCCATGGGCGTCTTCCTCAGTTGCTTACCTTCTGTTTTGAGACAAGGCCTTTTGATAACTTCACCTACTCTGCTGGGCTTCCTGGTCAGAGAGTTCCATTCTTGGTCTAGATCTACAGCCTGGCACTGCTGAGTGTGGCTTGTGTATGGGTTCTGATGGTCAGAACTCCGGTCCCATGCTTATGAAGCAGGCACAGTACTGACCAGACCCTCCTCAGTCCGTGCTTCCTTGTTTGTTCTGAGGCCATTCCTACTTTGTCGTCTAGCTGTTACTGAACTCCTGAGCGCTCTGGCTCATAGTGCCTTTAGTTTTGAGACAGAGTCTCACTCTAGTCCAATATGGTCTAGAACTCTGTATATAGCCCATGGAAGTCTCAAACTCCTGGCAATCCTCCTGCATCAGCCTATCGTGCTGAGATTACAAGTGTGAGTCACCATACCCAGTTTCAAAGTGATTTTTAATCACCAAAACATTATTTTCCAAAATAAGTCTGGAATTTTTCATGTAAGTTACATATACACACATAACACACATGTATGTTTTCCTGTGTGGGCATAGAAGTCCATCTCTCTACCACTGAGCTACATCCTTCTCCCTGGAATTTTTCCCTAAGACTTTCCTAATAACACTGAAGAAACGCCTCAGAAGTTAAGACAACCGCTACTCTGGAAAAGGACTGGAGTTCACATCCCGGCCCCTAAGTAGAGTGGCTCACAGCCACCTAAAACTCCAGTTCTAGGTGATCTGATACCCTTTTGTGCTCTCCCAGGGACGTGCACTCACAGGCAAACACACACACACACACACACACACACACACACACAGAGAGAGAGAGAGAGAGAGAGAGAGAGAGAGAGAGAGAGAGAGAGAGAGAGAATGAAAATAACTTAGATTTAAATACTTGTCAAGGGGTTGGGGATTTAGCTCAGTGATAGAGTGCTTGCCTAGGAAGCGCAAGGCCCTGGGTTCAGTCCCCAGCTCCGGAAAAAGAAGAAAAAAAATACTTGTCAAAAGTAAAATAATTTTTACATTAAAAAATTCTAGTGGGGAGCTGGAGAAATGGCTCAGTGGTTAGGAGCACTGGCTGTTCTTCTAGAGGACCCAGGGTCGATTCCCAGCACCCATACAGCAGCAGATAACCGTCTACAGTTCCAGGAGATCTGACTCCCTCTTCTGGCCTCCGTGGATATGGGCATAAATCTGATGCACAGACATATACGTAGATAAAATGCCTGTACACATTAGTTTTTAGGAGTATGATGAATTTTCAATGCCTTTCCCAACACACTAAAGAGTTTTTCCTTAGCCATACCCCTCTCTTTCTGACAAGTCTTCATGCTTCAAAGACCAGGTTGGCCTTGCATGCACTATGTAGCCAAGACTGACCTTGATCTTCTGATCCTCCTGCCTCTACCACCCAAGGGCTGAGATTACTGAATACATGCACCACCATGATGCTAGGATAGAACTAAGGGTGCAGGCTAGACTATACCTGCAATCTGGCTACCTATGCTTCAAATTACACAACACACACACACACACACAGAGTGGCAGTATACAGACACATACACACACACACACACACACACACACACACACACACACACACACACAGAGTGCAGCATGTAGACACTTCAGTGGCAGAGCCCCAGTCACTTTGCCTGGGAATGTGCTCCCTGATTCTTGTCTAAATCCCCACAGGGTGCTGACTCCAGAAAAGCAAATTCACTCTAATGTTCAAGTCCCCACTAACAAGTGGATTGTCCCCCAGCCACACCCTGCCCAGCACCCATTCTGCACTCACGGCAACTGCCTACCCTGCTGTGGAGTCCACCAGTCCATGTGTGTGCCCATGTTTGTAACTCTGATGGCTTCTGGCTCTTTGAAGTCTTGTCTAACAACTGGAGGTATTTACATGTACATCGACCATACATGTACACAGAGACAGAACACACATAAAGTCAAAATACCTCTAAAAACAGCAGGAATGTTTGGGAACATTATTAACGCTCACCCAGATGAAATGGATTAGCAAAAGACAGAGCAGACCTATAGAAGCTAAGGACTGAGAGAGGGCAGCACTGCCCAGCGCAGAAAGGCACTAACCACTATGCATGACCGGTCTGGGTTCAATTCTTAAAAAGGAGGCTCCAATTGCAAAAAGAGAATTGAAAATTGCTGCCAGTAGGCAGTACAAAGTGAACAAAAGTAAGGGGTTGGGGATTTAGCTCAGTGGTAGAGTGCTTGCCTAGGAAGCGCAAGGCCCTGGGTTCGGTCCCCAGCTCTGAAAAAAAGAACAAAAAAAAAAAAAAGTAATAGCAGTCCCCTCCCAGCAGAGGTCAAGATTGGGCAGTTAGGCAACAGAACAGGGGAAGAGGACAGCATTGCTGATGACAAAGAAAGGCTAGCTGGGGGCATGGCTCAGCCAAACAGCAGCTGCCTGGAATCCCCCAGTGAGGGGCTAAGGGAGTAGCTCAGCAAGGCTCTGGGTTCATCGCCAGCACCACAGAAAAGAAAACAAAGACTTGTGTGGTGGTTTGAATATACTTGGCCCACAGGGAGTGGCACTATTAGGAGGTGTGGCAATGTTAGAGTTGATGTGGCCTTGTTGAAGGAAGGATGTCACTGTGGGCTGGACTTTGAGAGAACTTCTCCTAGCTGTCTGGAAGTTAGTCTTCTCCTACTGGCCTTCAGACCAAGTTGTAGAACTCTCAGCTCCTCCCGGGCCATGCCTGCTTGGTCACTGCCATGCTCCCACCTTGATGATAATGGTCTGAACCTCTGAACCTCTAACCCAGCCCCAACTAAATGTTGTCTTTATAAGAGTTGTCTTGGGGACTGGAGAGATGGCTCAGAGGTTAAAAGTACTGACTGGGGGTTGGGGATTTAGCTCAGCGGTAAAGCGCTTGCCTAGCAAGCTCAAGGCCCTGGGTTCGGTCCCCAGCTCCGAAAAAAAGAAAAAAGAAAAAAGAAGAAAAAAAAAAGTACTGACTGCTCTTCCAAAGGTCCAGAGTTAAATTCCCAGCAACCACACGGCGGCTCGCAACCACCTATAATGGGATCCGATGCCCTCTTCTTGGGTATCTGGAGATAGCTATAGCGTACTCATACAAATAAAATAAATAAAATATTTAAAAAAGAGAGTTGTCTTGGTCATGGTGTCTCTTCACAGCAATGGAAACCCTAAGACACTTGGTTATCAAATGAACTCAAAGGCCGTCAAAGGAGCACTAGGAAAGATGTTTCTGTGCCTGTAAACTAGGATCTGAGGTTAAATGTTGATCTGTAATCCTAGAACCAAGCAGTTTCTTCTTGCCCAGACCACTCAAGAATGAACAGCTCACATGCACACTTCTTTCCATACTATCCTATTCTCAGCTTACCCCAAAAAAAAAAAAAAAATATATATATATATATATATATATATATTACACACACATGCCCCAATACACAGGAGGAAGTCAGGACAACTTGGGGGAAATTGTTCTCTCCTTACACCATGTGGATCATAAGGATTAAACTCAGGCTGTCAAGCACAGTGATTAGTGCCTTTCTGAGTTGGGCATTGCTGCCCTACCTCAACCCTCAGCTTCTGTAGGTCAATTCATATCCTTTGCTTACCCATACTCACTGGGTGAAACTTCAATGTTTCCCAAAATGCCTTTGTTTTTAAAATATTTTTATTTAATATGTGTTTTGTCTGCATGTACATGTATAATATGCACGTGTATATGTATATATACATACATATACACTCTGTATACATGCAGTGCCCATGGAGGCCACAAGAGGGTGTTGGATCCCCTGAAACTGGAGTTCCAGGCTGTTGTGAGCAGCCAGGTGTGTGCTTGGAACCAAACCTAGGTCCTCTGAAGAGCAGCCAGAGCTCTTAACTGCTGAGTCATCTTTCCAACCCCTTCCCAGATGCTTTTTAAAAGTGATACCACAATCAGTTACAATGTATCATTATGTTCAGAGTATTGTTTGGCTTCTAGAATTCTTGGGTCAGGATGTGTCCAACCCTTTGATTCTTAGTTCCAAATACCTACCTACCCAAATCTGTACAAAGGTAGTTTGCCAATCAAAACATCTGACCTTCTCTATTAATATACAATATTAATAAAATTAATTGATATTAATAAAATATCACATGCATTAAATATATATTAATATAATATGTTAAATTTATGAATGTGATACAGAGAATGGGACTCAGAGAAAATACGGGGCAGTGTTCTGCTGCCAAGCCACACCCCCAGTCCATACTAGGGGATCCTAGGCAGCAGATCTACCACTGAGCCACACCCCCAGGACTGCTAAGGGATTCTAGGCAGGCTGGAGCTGTGTTCCAGCCTAGTATGTTGTCATTGACAAGCATCTCATCCTGCAGATCTCGGTTCTCTCCCACCCATCCTCCTTTATCTCTATCATATTTATCAACCAGGAGGTCCTGGGTCTTGTGGAAAATCAGCTGGAAGAACCAGAGTTAGAGACATAGATTCCTACAGGAGGCCAGCTCTTCTGCCTAACAATGGACTCCCAGACTCCCTGATGCCATTTTGCTGGCTATGATAGCTACAGAAAGTTCGTTGGAGGTTTTTTCCTGGCAAACTTCCCAGAGAGCAGAGTTTATCTAAACTGGCTAATATGTAGCATTTGCAAATAATTATTAATAGATGTTTGCATTCCATTCTTCATGAATGTTGCTGTGGGGCGATTCTCTAATTCAGGGGGGACGTGTTGAGTGGTGAGTGACTCCCGCCTGGCCTTCCCCGCACTCCCCCGCCCTGTCTTTTTCCTCCCAGTGGATGCTGGAGCTGTCCTTAGCTGCTCACCACAGATTCCTCAGGGGAATGTTTGGATTTTCTCCTTCACACATCCATATCCAAACCATGAGCCGTGTGCATCTGGTATGTCTTCAGAATAGATCCAGAACGGACTCCCACAGGACCCCCTGGTCTGTCTCCATTCTCTACCCCCACAGCTGCCTCTTCCCCTTCTCCTTGCTTCTTGTCTCTACCCTGTTCTCATGCCCAAGTGACTCCCTAATATTCCTCCCCAGCTCAGAACTCTCAGAGACTCATGAAAAAGGCAAAAGTTCTCCTGCAGTTCAGAAGGCCTTGAATCAATTGCTGAACCTTCTCTTTGTACACACCAAGAAAATTCTTGCCCCAGGGCCTTTGTGCTTGCTGTCTCCTTGCCCTGTGGGGCTCTTTCCACAGATAATGACTCTGTGCCTTGCTTCCTTCAAGTTCCTACCAGAATGTTACCTTACAGTGGAGGCTTCTTCTAGACTCCACCCCACATTCTTCTACTACTATTATATTAATTATATATATTTATATATATTAGCATAGCTACTGCCATGCTAAATAATTGTGTATTGCTTGTTTTTCTAATTTAACTATAGCTCTTGGTGACCTCATTCTAGGATGTATCACTAGTGTCTAGAATAGCTCCTGAACATAGTAGGAATTCAGGGGTGGTATGAGATAGGCTCTCAGTGTTGTGATAGTCACCTATACTACCAGCATTAGGGGAGCTGAGGGAGGAGGCTAGACCAGACGATATAAAAAGTCCAGTTCAAAAGGGGTGAAGCTTCACAGTACAGCATCTGTTTAGAATCCACAGTGAAAGGCTGGATGGAGCAGTGGTAGAGTCCTCCAGTGAGGGGTTAGCTGAGCACAGTTCCCTTCCCTATTTTGTACAAGGTTTTGAGTTCAATCCCCACCTCTAGCACCACAAAAACACAGGAAAACATACAATTATGCTCTAAACCCACAGCAGAGGAGGAAGTAAGGAGGAATAGGGGGCGCAGAGGATGAAAAAGAGACAGAGGAAGGCAGAAGTGCCAGAGAGGTGGGTTACATTCAGGGTCTCCACATGCTTTTACTCTGAATAATAACAAGAGTAACCTGGTAACTGGAATACAACTGCTCCATGTTTCTCTTGTGTCTGGCTGGCAAAGAAAAAATGCAACCATTTGTATTAACAAAGGACCTAAGGATATGTTTGAAAGAACAAATCAGCTCCTTCCTGTCCTTCATTGGGATCCCTCCAGTCTGGTCCCCCGATAGAGCACTCACAGGGCCTTCTCCACCTTCCTCCCTTTCCCAGGGACTTCCTAACCCCTGCAGTGGACACAGCTTTCCTCCTCTCTGTGGACCCTCTAAGACCCATCCTCTGTCCCGGCCTAACCCCATTCCTTTGTGTCAGCCCCAATCCCTAGGAACCCTTTCTACTTGGAAACCCTAGGGCTACACCTGGGAAACTCAGGTAGCTGAATCACACTATCCTCTCTGAGTTCCATCATGATCTGTCATCCTGAGCACAGAAATAACCTACTTACATATAGGCCCTGTCCCCACTCCAACTCCACTCACCGGAGACTCCAACACTTGGTCCCAGCAGCCCCTTGGACCTTTCACTTCCATTTTCCCAGTTTATTCTTTACCTTACAACAATTGATTTGCTAGATCCCCTGCTCCCACCACCTCTAACTCCCTGGCCACCCAACCCTTGTGTGTGAAGAGGATGTCCTTAGCTCTTTCCTGACGCCCCTCTCAGCCTTTCTCCAGCCCATCTCTATCCTCTCTGCCACCCACTGACCTACAAAAACACTCTCTGCCAGGCATCTCAGTCACCACACTTTCCTAAGATCAGAGAGGACAAAGGAACCCAAGGAATGAAACACCTACCAAGTAAGACAAGGCCAGGTATCAGTACCTAGAATCACCCCAGTCATCCCTACCCTAGATGCCTAGACACCAGGGCAGAACCACAACCATCAACAGCAGCGACAATGTGCTTCCTTCCACCAGAACCCAGCAACCCTACTACAGAGGCTCTGAGAAATGCAGTCCAGCTGAAGCACTAGACAAGGAAGTCACAGGAGCTCTTAGGAATATGTTCAAGGACCTTAGAGAGGGTGGGAACAAATCCAGTCATGGAATCTGTGAAAACACAAACAGGGTAACAGAGTAATGAAAACAGTTCAAGACACGAGAGTGGAAATAGAGTCACTAAAGAAAACCCAAACTGGGGTTGAGGATTTAGCTCAGTGGTAGAGCGCTTGCCTAGCAAGCGCAAGGTCCTGGGTTTGGTTCCCAGCTCCGAAAAAAAGAACCAAAAAAAAACAAAAAAACAAAAAAAACAAAAAAAAAAAAAACAAAAAACAAAAAAAACAAAAAACAAAAAACTGGAAAAGAAACTTTAAGGAATCAAATAAGGAGGGTAGGGGTGGGAAAGATGGCTCAGAGGTTAAGAGCACTGACTGCTCTTCCAGAGGTCCTGAGTTCAATACCCAGCAACCACACGGACGCTCACAACCATTGGTAATGGGATCCGATGCCCTCTTCTGGTGTGTCTGAAGACAGTGACAATGTACTCACGTACATAAAATAAATCTTTTTTAAAAAAGAAATAAAATAAAAATTTCAGAGGCAATATTCACCAACAGAGTACAAGACATGGGGAATCTTGGGCATTCAAGACAAGGTAGAAAATTGGATACTTTGGTCAAAGAAAAAAATTAAAGTTAAAAATTCCAGACACAAAACATCCAGGAAATCTGGGACACTATGAAAAGACCAAATCTTTGAGTAATAGGAATAGAAGAAAGGGATGAAACCTAGGTCACAGAAAATATTTTCAACAAAATATAGGAGAAAATTTCCCTAACCTAAAAAATGAAGTGCTCATCAAGGTACAAAAAAACTAAACAGCCTACTAAATATACAGGACCAGAAAAGAATCTTCTCTAGACACCAAAACTCTAAACATGCAGAGCAAAGACAGAGTATTAAGAACTGTAAGGGATAAAGTAATATGTAAAGGCAGACCCATTAGAATAACACCAAACTTCTTAATGGGGAGTCTGAAAAACACAAGGGCCAGGATGGGTGTTCTACAAACTCTAAGAGACCGCAGATTGCTACTCAGACTAATATACCCAGCAAAACTATCAATCACAAAACATGAAGAAAGAACAACATTCCACCATAAAACCAAATTTAAACAGTATTTATCTACAAATCCAGAGCTACAGAAGATGCTAGAAGGGAAACTTTAATCTAAAGAGGTTAAGCACACATGAGAAGACACATGAAATATATAATCCCAGACAAATAAATCAAAAGAGCAGGGAAACCCCACCACTTAACAACAAAAACAACAGGAGTCAATAAACATTGTTCATTGATAACTTACAATATTAGTGATCTCAATTCCCCAATAAAAAGATACAGACAAAAAAAAAGATACAGACTAACAGAGTGGATTAGAAGACAGGGTTCTTCTTTCTTTTTTTCTTTCTTTTCTTTTCTTCTTTCTTTCTGTTTTGTTTTGTTTTGTTTGGGTTTTGTTTTGTTTTTTTTGTTTTTTTGCTTTTGGGACACAGAGTCTCATTATGTAGCTCTGGCTGTCATGAAACTCACCATGTAAATCAGGATGGCTGGCCTCAAACTTATAGAGATCAGCCTGCCTCTGCCTCCCAAATGCTGGGATTAAAGGCATGGACCACTACTCTTGACTAGGATCCATCTCTCTGATGGATCCAACACATGTGACTATCAAGGACAGACATTACCTCGAAGTAAAAGAATGAAAAAAGATATCCCAAGCATATGGACCCAAGAAGCAAGCAGGTGGAGCCATTTTAATAGCTGACAAAATCACTTCAAACCAAAACTAATTCAAAGAGATAGGAAACTACACCACATACTCCTCAAATGAAAAGTACCCCAAGAGTATATAACAATTTTAAATATGTATGTATCTAATATGAGGGCACCCAAGCTCATAAAAGAAACACTACTATAATTAAAACCACATGTTGACCCTCCCACAGCTATAGTAGGTGACTTTAATCCCAATAGATAGGTCATCCAGGCAAAACTAAACAGAGAAATCTTGGAGCTAAATAACATCATAAATCAAATGGACTTAACAGATATCTACAGAACATCTTACCAAGGCACAGAATATACCTTCTCAGCAGCTCATGGAACTTTCTCCACAATTGACCACATATTTGGACACAAAACAAGTCTTAACATGTATGAAAACATTGGAACAAAAACACCCTGCATCTTATCAAAGACAACAAAAACAACAGGAAGTTTACAAACTCATGGAGAACTTACTACTGAAGACAAATGGGTCGAGACAGAAATTAAGAAGAAAATTTAAATTTTTTTAGAATTGAATGAAAAATATCGCAACATATCCAAAACTACAGGACCCAGTGAGGATGGTTTTTATTAGTGCTAAGTGTCTACAACAGATAATTGAAGACATCTCATAATTAGCAACTTAATATCGCACATATAATATCAAACCTCTAGAACAAAAAGAAGGAATAAAATCCAAAAAGAGGGGGTCGGGGATTTAGCTCAGTGGTAGAGCGCTTGCCTAGGAAGTGCAAGGCCCTGGGTTCGGTCCCTAGCTCCGAAAAAAAGAACCAAAAAAAAAAAATCCAAAAAGAGTAGTGGCAAGAAATTGTCAAACTCGGTACTAACATCAATGAAATAGAAACCAACAAAAACATACAAGTAATAAATGGTGAAATGAAGAGTTGATTCTTTGAAAAAGAAGACTGATAAAACTTTAGCCAAATTAACTAAAAGATGGAGAGAGAAGATCCAAGTTAATAAAATTAGAGGCAAAAGAAGTGTGAATTACAACAGACATCAAGAAAATCCAGAGACTTATTAGGACATACTTTAAAAATCTGTACTCCACTAAACTGGAAAATCTGAATAACCTTCTTGATATTTATAGCCTACCAAAGTTAAACTGAGATCAGCTAAACAGATCCATTAAATTCCTAGTGACATAAGTAGTTATTAAAAGTCTGCTCACTAACAAAGTCCAGAACCAAACAGATTTAGCACAGAATTCAACCAGACCTTCAAAGAAGAATTAATGCCAATACTCCTCAAATTATTCTGCAAAATAGAAACTAATGGAACACTGACTGACTCTTTTTAGGAGGCCACAATTACCCTGATACCTAAACAAAGATACAACAAAGAAAGAGAATTACAGATCAATTTCCCTTATGAACACAGGTGCGAAAATTTCAATAAAGTATTTGCAAACACAATCCAAAACACATCAAAAAGATCATCCTCTATAATCAAGAAGGCTTCATCCCAGAGACACAGGGATGGTTTAACATATGAAAGTCAGTAAATGTAATTAATCATATAAATAAACTAAAACACAAAAAACTATATGGTTATCTCATTAGATACAGAAGAGACCTTTGACAAAACTTAACATCCCTTCATGATAAAACTCCTTGGAAGACTAGGGATACAAGAGACATACTTCAGCAACATAAATGCAATATACAGTGAGCCCACAATCAACATCAACCAAAACAGAGAGAAACTCATAGCACTTCCATTGAAATCAGTACCAACACAAAGATACCCTCCCTCTTTAATACAGTCCTTAATGTTAGGCAGTGGAAAGAAATCAAGGGGATACACATAGGAAAAGAGGGAGTCAAAGCATCTTCATTTGCTGATTATATAATTTTATACATAAAAGACTCTAAAAACTCCACCAGGAAGTTCTGATACATCTTCTACATCTGATAAATGCTTTCAGAATAATAGCAGGATACGAAATTGATACACAATCAGTAGCCTTCCTACTTACAAATGGCAAACAATCTGAGAGAGAAATCAGGGAGACGACATATCTTATCATAACCTCAAAATTATCACGGGGTAACTCCATCCAAGCAAATGAAATACTTTCATAAGACAAACTTTAAGACATCAAAGAAGATCTCAGAAGATGAAAAGATCTCCCATGCTCATGGGTCAGTGGGATTGATTAACATATTGAAAATGACCATCCTGCCAAGGTCAATCTACAGATCCAGCACAATCCCCATCAAAATCCCAACACAATTTTTCACAAATATTGAAGGTACAATTTTCAGCTTCATATGAAAACACACAAAAATACTGACTAACAAAACACCTGGAGGAGGTGTCACCATCCCTGTTTCAAATTATATCATAGAGCTATGGTACCAAAACAGCATGGCATTTCCATAAAAACAGACAGGTTAATCAATGGAATTGAACTGAAGACTCAGACGTACGTCCATATACCTATGAACACCAGATTTTGACAAAGAAGTCAAGAAAATACAAGGAAAAAAGACACCATCTTCAACAAATGGTGCTGGTCAAACTGAATGTCTCCATGAGAAGAATGAAAATACATCATGTTTGTCATTCTCCAAAGGGATTCAGAACTTCAGCAGAAGGCCAGATACCCTGAATCTGTTAAAAGAGAAAGTAGAAAATAATCTTGAACTCATTGGCACAAGAAAGGACTTTCTGAACAGTACACCATTAGCACAGACCCTAAGACCAATAATTAACAAATGGGACCCCATGAGACTGAAAATCTTCTGTATGGCAAAAACAATTGTCATCTGGACAAAGCAGCAGCTACAGAATGGGCAAAGGTCTTTATCAATTACACATCCAATAGACGGTTAATATTTGAACTATATAATGAACTTTAAAATGCATAGCAAGAAAACACATAACCCAACTTAGAGATCGGCGGCAGACCTAAACAGAGAGTTCTCAAATGAAGAAACACAAATGGCTCAGAAACCCTCAAAGAAGTATTCATCCTTAGTCAGAGGGAACCCCAAACCAAAACTACTTGGAGATTTCATTTTACACATCAGAGTGGCTAAGATCAATAAAACAAATGACAGCTCATACTGTTGAGAACGTGGGGTGTGAGAAACACTCGTTCGTTGCTGGTGGAGTGCAAACATGTACAGACACTACGGAATCAGTGCAGCAGCTCCTCGGGAGGTTGGGAATAGATCTGCCTGTATTACTCCTGGGCATGTACCCAGAGGACTCTGCCTCCTACTGCAGAAACACCTGCTCATCCCCGTTCACGACTCCTCTGTACGATAATAGCCAGAGACTGGAAGCAGCCTAGATGTCCATCATTAGATGAATGGATCAGGAAATTGTGGTACCATCATACAACGGACATTACTCAGCTTTTAAAAAAAAAGCATAAAATTTGCAGATAAATGGACGAAGCTAGAAAAAAATATCATCCTGAGTAAGGCAATTCAGACCTCAAAAGACAAAATGTGGATGTTAGCTTTTAGGCCTCTGGTAAGCATTGCCACCATTCATATAACCGCAGAGTAACGTTAGGCATGAAGTAAAGGACTAGGAGGGAGAAGATGAACTCTTAAGGAAGGGGAAATAAAATATGTAGTCATAGAGAGATACAGGAGGAGACTAGAGTAGGAGGATGACATGGGGAAGGGAGAAGAAGAGAGAGGTGTGGAAGGGAATACGGGAGAGACAACACAGGGTCATATGGCAATCTATTACTGTAGACACTTCTTAAAATATATACATATAGGAAAGAACTCTAAATGGAATCACCAAATAATGGGAAGGCATTTCCCACACTCACATACACTTAAAAATAAAGACTCCGTTTGACTCTCTCAGTGCACTGCGTTCTTTCCTGTCTACAGACCACTACAGTAATCTCCCCACTAGGATTCTGCCCCTTCCCCAGGAGAGGTCTCGTCCTCCTGGGGTCTCAGATACAACGTTCCTTCAAGATACCTCCTTCAAGCTTGTCAGGTGACGCTCAACCCTGCAGCCATAGACCATGCACACTTCAAAGCATTCCGTCCCCTTTTAGGCTGGCGTCTGCACAGAGGAACATCATCCATGGTACTGATTGCTGGCTTTGCAGTCGAGTGTGGGGTTGGATGTTTGAAAGGAAGCGCTGAAGAGTAAGCAAATGGGTGGGTGGGTAGGTGGGGGATGGTTAGGTAGAGGGTTTTCGATGTGTGGGTGCATGGTTGCACAGATGAGGAGATGAGCGCATAGCTGGGTGGGGCTGGGCAGGGTGGATGGCCATATACACTGTCCCCACTATTGATGGAAGCTGAGGGCAATGCCATCAGCAAAGAACCCTAGCCTACCCCAGCCACACAGCATCTCCAAGTCCACCACTATCTTTCTTTCTTCTCTTTTTAAGATAGGTTTTTTCTATGAAACCCAAGCTGGCCTCAAACTCCTGTCGTAATTTCCCCTGGTGCTGGCATTAGAGGTCTATGATGCACACAACCCCTGGTGTCATCTCCTACATGCAATTGTTTGAACCAAAATAGCTCCCATAGGCTTGTGTGTTTGTCCACAGTTGGTGGAACTGTTTGGGAAGGATCAGGAGGTGTGCCTGTCTGTCTGCTGTCATGCTGACATGATATTTCCCCATGACGGTCATGGACTCTAACCCTCTGAAACTGTAAGCTCCAAATAAACTCTTCCTTCTACAAGTTGTCTTGGTCATGGTGTCTCATCACAGCAACAGAAAAGTAACCAAGACACCATGTTACACTGAAGCCATCATAAACATTACTAATCAGACTATTGTATACAAGGGACATTGTATACAATATTGTATATGGGAAGCATAAGTATACATCATAAAGGATGCCTTCATTCCTTATGGGAAGATATTGTCAACAATCTGTGTGCCCATCATTGTGTGACACACACCTCTAATCCCCGCCCTCAAGAGACGAAGGCAGGAGCATTGCAAGATCAAGGGCAGCCTGTGCTACATGAGACCTTATCTTAAAACAGTAATTATATCTTGCACCATCATCTTACCCAAAACTATTCAAAACATTGTCTATGTATTTTTAATAACCAGATTCAGATGTGTCCCATCTGTGCCCATTTTATAGGTGAAGAAACTAAAGCCTAAATGGAGTTGATAATTAGTCTGAGATCACATATCTGGCATCAGGAAGGCATGGCAGGGAGAAAGGGGAATAACATGAAGGACTGGAACAGACAGCAGCGTTTGGCTAGGCAAAGTGGCCAGGAGTCAAAAGACACACAAGACCAAGAAGTGGCACAGGTGGGGTGCAGGTGCTTTGCCTCAGGTGGCCCAGAGTCCTCTGCCAGAGAGTTGTGATGTCATGCCTCTGAAAATAGGGAGGCTACCATTCTAGAGAAGATCTGTCCTGTCACTGATAAAAAGTTATTCAAATTATCTACCCACCTATCTATGTGTCTATCTATCATCCCTCCATCTGTCCATCCATTCATCCATCCACCCATCCATCCATGCACCCATCCAGACACCCAGCCACCCACCCATCCATCCACCCACCCACCCACCCATCCATCCATCCATCTGTTCATCTGTCCATCCATCTGTTCATCTGTCCATCCATCAGTCTGTCTGTCCTGTATCCATTGCTCTGTTTCCATCCATCTCTTCACCCATCCATTCAGCAGCACTCCCATCTACCCTGTCATCCCTGTCCCTGTCATCACATTATTGTACAGCCAACACCACTCACCATCCCAGAATGCTTTTGTCCTACACACCTGAAACACGTTAAGTATGTGCACACCTTGCCCCCTTCCCCAATCTGTGGTATTCACCACCATTCACTGAAAAGATGACAGGTGCCTCCTGAGAGTAAATGAACGCACACGCATCATCACAGTGAGAGAATTCTATCACCCTATTCAAGATGCAAAGCAGGTGTGGAAAAACTGGGACAATGCCCAAGTGTGACCCAAGAGTGTGGTGCAAAAAGAAAAAAGAAGTTCACTACTCCATCTCCTACCGCACGTCCTATAGGACATGCTTTTACCTTGAGTGTATACCAGGAACCTGAAAACCAGAACAAGGACCAATACCTTTTATTATAACACAGGCTGATGACATCATTCCAGTCCCTGGATACAGTAATTCCTGGAACCTGAAGTTATGCCCACCCTACGTGCAGCTGTGCCTAAGTCGATTTCAAATTCCTTGAGTTAAACAATCCACATGTCTCCTACCTTTTAAAAATTAAGATGTTGCTGTCACATTGCTCTGTTCTGTGTTGTTGAGCCGGCATGGCACAGTGGAGCCCGCGTGGGTCTTCAACTCATGACCTCCTGCCTCTGCTTCCCAAGTGCTGGCACTGCATATGGCCTCGCCACCAGGCAGCCTGAGTCAGCTCTGATGTGAAAAGCATTCTGTCCACTGCCCCCCACCACAGCTCCCCCCACACCTGTCTGGGGTACGCTTCCCTCATATGACTTTCCTGGCTGCAGAACCAGCCCAAGGGCTCCCACTTCCTGCCCAGCCTTCCTCCTCCAGAATTCATTGTTGCTGGAGATGGCTCATTTGTGTGGTGGCTGTACTGTTTGTCCCCAAGGCATAATTGCCTGGGTCTCTTCATCTCTGTGTCTGGGCCCTGACCACAGCAGTGTCCAGGAAACAGCCAGTATGCTAGCGAACAAATGAGCAACTAATTGACCGACCAGTGAAATGTCACCTGCCACCAACAGGGGATGTTTTTTAAAGATGTATTTATTTTTATTTGGCACATAAGAGTGTTTTCCTATGTGTACGCATATGCGTGCCTGGAGCCTGTGAAGGCCAAAAGAGTGTGTCAGATCCTCTGAAACTGGAATTACAAATGCCTCTGAGCCACCGTGTGGATGCTGGGAATTGAACCTGGGTCCTCTGGAAGAGCAACCAGTGCTCTTAACTGCGGAGTTATCTCTGCAGTCACAGGGAATTTATTTTTATCTTTGTTTGGGGTTTTTTGTTTGTTTGTTTGTTTGTTTGTTTAGACAAGGTAGTCCTGGCTATCCTGGTACTCACTCTGTAGACCAGGCTGACCTCAAACTCAAAGATCTGCCTGCCTCTGCCTCCCAAGTGCTGAGTCTAAAAGCCTGTGCCATCATGCCCAGCAGGGAATTTATTTTGAAAAGGTAAGAAAAAGCAGAGCCTTCTGTGCAGACCATGGCTGTGGGGCTTTGTCTAGCATCTCTCCTCTGGTTAAAGGCAAGGTATGTGGAGGGACAGAGGAAGAAGCCATGGCCATTGCCGGCAGCAGGCCTCTCCTACCTGAGCTGTGTCTTTTCTCGCCTGCCAGGCTTAGGCTTAGGCTTAGGGTTCTCCAGCTTCAGAAGAGCAGAGAAGTGATCTGTCTAGGAGCAGAGGGAAGCTCTAATGGAGAACTTCAGCCAGCTCAGCTCCTACATCCACAGCCAGTCACAGCCACCTCTAATTTAGCATATTCTTCTCATGTTCCAGCTGCCAACCATGGAGCCACTCAGAACCCTCTCAGTCCAGCTACCCTGCCTCCTGGAAGGTGACCAGAAAAAGGACACAGCCATGGAGGGAGAAAAGGGAGGCAGGGAAGAACAAAGGAGAAACACGTCCTAAATAGAGCTCTCACCAGAGATAGGTTGAGATAGCTGTCTTAATTCATTCACCCCAGACAGGATGACACAGGCTGTAGCATACAGTCCCCATTTCACAGATGGAAAGAGGAAAGACTTCTGCAGCAGGATGCCTTTAGGATCGGATGGCCCAAGTTTGATCCAGAGATCCCACATGGAGAAAACAGAACTGACTACCATAGCTGTCCTCTGACGTCTACATGCATGTCACGGCACTTGTTTGTATGAACATGCATACACACAGATAGATAGATAAAAGATAGATAGATACATACATAAATAGTTAGATAATAGGCAGATAGGCAGATAAATAATAGATGATAGACAGATATATACAGAGATACATAGATAGATATATAATATAGATAGACAATAGATGGATGATGGATAGATAGATAGATAGATAGATAGATAGATAGATAAATAGATAGAGGTTTAAAACTTTTAGAATGAAGACACAGGTAGTCTTGAGCCCTAAGTGGAGTGTGAAATAGCTGCTCATTAAACAATCAAAGAAAGTTTAAAGGGCCTTCTGTACAAGGCACTGTCTTCTTCGGACTGGAGATGTGGCTAGAAGGCCTAGCATGCAAGAAGCCTTGGATTCCATCTCTGGGAGGGAGGAGGGAGAGGGAGAGAGATGGGGAGAGGGAGGAGAAGGTGGAGAGGGAGGGAGAGGGAAAGGGAGAGGGAGAGGGTGGGGAGATCATCCCTGTATCCTGGGAGGTCAAAGCAAGAGGGCTGCCTGTTTGAGACTAGCAAGTCCTCACCTCACCATAAAACATAAAAGCCAGGGGTGGGGGGAAGGTGGTGCGGCTCAGTGGGGAACACTTGCCTCACGTGTTTAAGGCATCCCAGCCCTAAAAAGGAAAAAAGGAAATAGGTCAGCATTTGGGACTAGAGAGAAGCTCCTGGTTTAGCGGTTGCTGCACAAGCCTGGGGTCCGTCCCCAGGACACGTGAAAAAGGCAGATGTGGTCACGCACATCTGTACTCCCAGCACTGAGGAAACTGAGTCAGGCAGATGACTGGCACTCACTGGATAGTGCCTAGCCTAATCAGTGAGTTTCAGGTTCAGGGAAAGGCTCTGTCTCAAAACGCAAACTAAACTGGCTGAGGAAAGAGACCCAAGATTGTCCTCTAGGCCCATGCTGCCTTCAGCAAAAATGTGTTACCTTCACAATGAAGACCTGTTGTTGGCAGATGATACATTGTGTCAACACTCCAGCATCCCCAAGGTGAGATGCGGGGAAGACAGAAGAACCACACAAAGACAGCCATCCTGATATAAGAACCAGCAGGAGAGACTCTGCCTCAGCAGACAGGAGAGAACTGACTCTGGAAAATTCCTCTTTGGCTATTACACATACATCCCCACTCATGTACACACACTTCACACACACACACACACACACACACACATAGTACACACACATAGTACACACATATAGTACACACACGCACGTGCAGCACAGAAGCTGAGCAGGACAAAAGCTGTGTCCTTTTATAACCCAACCACCCTTCTGCCATACCTCACTTGTGGTAAGAGAATCAGTCCATGGAGAGCCTACAATGGAAGACAGGAAGTGTGATCTCCCATACCTGTTTTGGAAGTGTCCAGCAGCTGGAGACAGACAAGACGAAGATTTACTAATTCCTGATTCACACTGCTGGGTTCTGAAGCCCAGCTGAGCCAACCCTACCTGTGAGGCCTTAGTTAGGTCAATTACCCTCTCTGTGCCTGAGTTTCCAGATCTGGAGAAGAGCGTGATTTTAGCTTTAGCATTGTCTTTGCAGGCTCGTGTGGGGTTTACAGTTTGGTATCCTTAGGTACTGCCTGGGAGGTTGCCAGGAGGGCCCCCAAGGTTAAGAACTGCCTGGGTTACTAGTTAAAACCCTGTCTCAATAAACACACAAAAATGGTTACATTCATTTGTTTGTTTGTTTTTAAGTCCCAGAAGAGTCATGGGCTAGTTAGAGAAGGGGTGCTTTCAGTTACTTATAGAGTAACTGACTGCCCTGAGGGGGAGAGGCTGGCACATCTCTGCAGGCTCCCTTCCAGTGACTACAGAAGTGCAGAACTCCTAGAGACAGCAGCGGCCTCAGCACTTTTTGAGCCGAAAGCTTTGGAAAAAGCTTTCGTTGGGGGGAGGAAGAGGAGAACTCAGGAGAACTGGCAGGAAAGATGCTGGAGCGGTGGGGAAAAAATGCTTCTAAGGCAAAAAAAAGGGGGGGTGGAGAAGCAGGTTTGCTGGGCTGTGTACAGAAGCCAGAGCTGGAGGGACCCTCCTGAGGAGAACAAGAAAGCCCCAAAGAAAGTACGAGGTCTTACCTCCCACAACCTCTTCCCACCACAAATGAAAATACAGCTAACTCAAAATATAATCTAACCCTTTAGAATGTGTCAGACTGCAAGAAAGTGCTCGGTCAGTAAAGCGCTTGCCTTAGGAGCAGAGCCAGAGCCCCAGAGCCACGCCCCAGCTCTCCTGTAAAAGCTAGGTAAGGCCGCATGCGCCAGGCTCTAATCCAGGGCAGAGGCAGGAGGATTCTAGGGGCTCTCTGGCCTGCAGCCTAGTTGAATCAGTGGGCTCCGGGCTCAGGGGGGAGGCCTCATCTCAGAAAATAAAGTGGGGAGACTGGACCACAGCTCTGCAAGTAAATGTGCTTCCCGCCCAGTCAGGCCTGAAAAATTCCAGTTCTTTAGGGTCCTCCGAACTTGCGTAAAAAGTCAGATGTGGTGGTGCACATCTGTAGTTCCAGAATTCTCACAGAAGTGAGAAATGATCAGAGAACCACTCAGAAGCTCTCAGGCTAGCTAGTCTGAAACAAAGAGCAAAGAGATCCTACCTCAAACAGGGTGGAAGGTGGAGAGAAATGTGCACTGTGGCATGCTCCCATCCCCCACAGGCATTTTTGTGCACACAGTCACACATACAGATAAAAAGGAAGAAGAAACATATAGAAGGCAGGGTGTGACTGAAGAGGACACCTGGATACACAACATGTACATGTATTCAAACGTGTGTTGTGTGCCCACACACATATGTTACAAACAGGGCATGGTGGTATAAGTCCATCATCCCCGCATTCAAGGAGTATGGGAGGACTGTGAATTCTGGGTCAGTACGAGCTACACAAGACACTTTCTCAAAAGATAAACAAAACAAAAACCACCGGAAAGTATTACCAAGAAAACTAAACTCCCCATCAGACACTGGGAGGGGGGAGGAGTGTCTCTGTGTTCTGTGAATGGACTGTCTAGTTGGCAGGTTCAGACCACTTTCTGGACCCAGAGAAATGGCCTCTAAAGAAAATAAAAAGAGGAAAAGCCAGTGAATTTCTCTGTGTCTCAGTGCTGAAGAACAGCAAGCCTCGGGCTGTGAACAGCGCTGCCCAGGGGAATAAACCAGGAAGCCTTTTTTTGGGTGCAGCCAGAGGGCAGGACGGGAGGCTTATGAGCATGCTGGTCCTCACTGGGAGCTGAGCGCTTCACAGAGAAAGGTTGTCAAGTGTGTCCCAAATCAGTCACCTTTACTCAGGAAGCTGCCGGTGGCAGTCTGAAGCCTGGGTACAGGCGATGACTGTTTCTCCACCACCTTATCGGTTCAGCATGGTCATGTGACCAGGGGAAAATCTTAGCCAAAGCCCTGTGAGTCTCTACCTGGTTCCAACTGTCTCTTTGCCCTCCTTCTTCATGGAGCTTGGTCTCCAGCATGACAGTGTGGAGGTGATGGGGCCTCTAAGATGGGCGGGATGGCTAGTGGGAGGGAAGTTCTGCTGAGACTCCGCCCATAAATTCGTGATGTCTCCCAGGAGTGGGATAGGTTTCTGGGCCAGCGTGAGTTCTGTTAGACTGGACCCCACGGTGCTGTGCCCCTTGTACCTTCAAGTTTTCACAGGGGCTTTCTTAGGTCTGCAACCCTCATTATGGGAGTTCAAAAATTCATCACTGTGGGCCCAGTACCTTGATCTTTCTCTCTCTGTGTCTCTCTGTATCTATCTTTCTCTGTCTCTCTCTCTGTCTCTGTCTGTCTCTCTGTCTCTGTCTCTCTTCTCTCTGTCTCTGTCTGTCTCTCTGTCTCTCTGTCTCTGTCTGTCTCTCTGTCTCTCTGTCTCTCTGTGTCTGTCTCTCTGTCTCTCTGTCTCTCTGTGTCTGTCTCTCTGTCTCTCTGTCTCTCTCTCTCTGTCTCTCTGTCTCTCTCTCTCTCCCTCCCCCCGCCCCCGTGTGTATATGTGTGTGTGTCTCCTTCTCTCCCTCCCTCCCTGCCTCTTTTCCTCCTTCATCTGGATAGCATACTTTAGGTCCCGAGTTCTTTTTCTGTGGAGACTGTGAGCTCTTCAGGCCCTGTCTGCTGCCTTGCATAGCTGGACTTCTCCTTGACCCAGAAAATAAACACATAGTTTGGGCACCTTAAGAGGTCTCTAGGGTGACCAAACACAGGGGACTCAAATGCCACGTTTGATTATCACAGGGATGTGTTCTCAGCAGAAGAGACAAAATGGGTAAATCCACTCCCTCTCAGCTGGTATCAGGTGAGGCAGAAGCTAACTTGTTTTCCACTGTGGACTCCCACATGCCGGGTCCCTCACTAGGGGATACTGGGCAGCTGGTCTGCCTGGGCCGTGGCCATAACCTCTCACTGGGGAATCCTGGACAGGGCCTCTATTGCTGTGCCAAGCCCTGGGCCCTTAGTCGAGGAATCTAGGCAGGGACTCTGCCATCAAACCACACCAAGCTCTTGGTTTCTTTGAGATGGGGGCCTCGCTGTGTAACCCAGATTGTCTGTGAGTCTGTCAGTCTTCTGTCTCAGCCTCCGAAGTACTGGGATGACATCTGTGTGCCACCGGATCATCTGGAAGTATCAGCTCACCAATGATTTTAGCCTGAAGGAAGCTCGTGTACTGACCAGATGCCCTTGACCTGGCTGGTGTGTAGCTTCAGGATGCTGTGTGTTGGGTTCTCTGTGACTCCCTGATTGGTAAGCATTGCCCTTATCTTATAGACACTGTCTCACGAACCAAGTGACCTCGGATGAGCCCTGAGAAACCCTAAGTCAGAACAAATACTAGTGGCTTCCTATTGTTCCCACAGGTTCCAGAAATCTGACCACACAGAGACAGGGACAGAGAAGCCAAGAACCCAGGGGTATTCTCTCCCCAGTCCTGTCGCTGTCTATACTGATCCTCCCAGAGTTCACACGGCCTCTCCTGGTCCTTCAAGGTAGCCCCCACTTTCACCAACCGCTCCCTCTGTGCCAGGGAAACTCCGGAAGAGAGTGAGACCCATTGGCAGTGCTGGAAACCAAGTCGCTGGAATTTTCCACAGCAATCACAATAATGGTTGTGGTGTCTGTGCTAGTTAACATTAACAGACGCCAAGCTGGGCTCCAGCAGACAGAGAGTGACTGTCCGGCTTGATGGTATTGTAGAGGCCCCAGCTACAAAATGAAATCTGAGAGGCTGGGCCACAGTTTGGGCAACTGCAAGAGACTAATGGCTCTTAGGTGTCGAAGGCACGTGATCCAGGGCAAGGTTCTCTGGATCTGAAATCTACTTGCATTCTTGTGTGGCCTTCGACTAATTACTGAGCCTCTCTGTTTCAGTCTTCTTGTCTGCAAAATGAGTGCAACTTTAACACTTGGCATACGCTGTTAAGTTCACGCCAACTCTTGGAAGGCATTTACGAAACCTGGTACTCAGAGAGGCTCCCAGAGGACACTGTCGCCTACACCATGTATGTAAATGGTGCCTCCCAGAGTGGTCTAGGTTAGCAATGGAGGCCCATGGCCATAATGGCTTTTTCCAACTGCACTGGAGGCTGCACTCACGATTCTGTCACCGTTGCCTTTACCGTCTCAAAACTGTACGGGGAAAGAGCAGACAGTGGAGGAGCTCTGCGTCTCGGACAGGAGGCCCAGTCACTGCTGCAGAACTGCACACCCAGGAGCTAGGGGAGTAGGGATGTCAATTCCAACTCACATCCAAGAAGAGCAGAGACCACACCCTCCTAGTCAGTCCAGGGTGCTTGCCATGCTTAGTAATTTGTTCATGGATGATGTGATAGTTTTAGTGAAAGTAGCCCCCATGGGCCCATAGGAAGTGGCACTAATAGGAGGTGTGCCCTTGTTGGAGTAGGTGTGGCTTCACTAAAAGAAGTGTGTCCTTGGGGGCGGACTTTAAGGTCTCAGAAACTAAAGCCTGCTGGGCTCAAGAATAGCTGGGTCTGTAAACACATGCTCAGCTAGTCAGCACTGGAGCAGTCAGGCAGCTTCCTGGGGCTCACCAGCAAGCCAGCATAGCCTATATGGCAAGGTCCAGGCCAATAAGAGGCCCTGCTCAAGAAAAAAGGAAGCCGAAGAAGAATACCTGCATGTGTACATGTGTACACGTACAAAAGAAAGGAGAAAGAAAAGGGCGAGGGAAAGAGGAAGGGAGGGAAGGAGGGAGGACTCAGAAGATCCCTGATGTATTCAGTGTCTCCTTTTCAATGTGAAGCTTGGGAGGTGTTGGACGTGGTAATGTCTTTGACTCTTCCAGTAGTGTCTACCCAGATTGAAACACCACCTCTCACTGCCCAACTCTGCGTTTATCAATTCAAGTAAAGTACAAACTGTTTCCAGTGAACTCTGAGGTATTGATGAACACCTGCTGTCACACAGTAACAACAGGCACTCCACACACTTAGCCCTACACATGTACAGATTCCATACCCACACACTCAACCAACACAGGTCTGAAGGGAAAAACCACATCCATACCAAATATGATGGAGCCCCTGTCCGGCCGATACTTTCCACACAATACAAGACAGCTATCTGCACAGCACATGAGCAGTGGGCATTACTAAGTTGTTTAGAGATGACATGAGGTCCATGGTGCCATTTTTTCAGAGAGACTTGCTCATTTTGGCAGACCTTGGTATTCGCAGAGGTCTTGGAACTGAGTGTCTAGGATTCTGGGATGTGACTTAACGGAGTGATTGAGGGGTATTTGTTGGCTCACTGTATCCTGACAATACCACTCGAAAGTGGGCAATGCGATTTCACAAATGAGGAAAGAAAGACTGGAAGGTACCACAGATATCAGTGGAGTCTGGAATTGGTACCAGGAGTGGGGTATAACCAAGCACATTAACATTACAAAGCTGAAGTGAACTTGGAGCAAAACTTGCTGTTCAGTGCTATGACTCCTAAGCTCAAGGTATAACCATACTCTGTTCCTCAGTTTCCCCAAGGTATAACCACACTCTGTTCCTCAGTTTCCCCAAGGTATAACCACACTCTGTTCCTCAGTTTCCCCAAGGTATAACTACACTCTGTTCCTCAGTTTCCCCAGTCTCTAGCCCTTGGCCCCCTTTGCCTTTCCCCAAATTTTTTTTTTCGGAGCTGGGGACCGAACCCAGGGCCTTGCTCTTGCTAGGCAAGCGCTCTACCACTGAGCTAAATCCTCAACCCCCAATTTTTTTTATTTATTTTAAAATTTTAAAAATATTTTTTCATTTAATATAAATAAAATATTTATTCATTTTGGCTGCATGTAAGTCGGTGCACCACATTCATACTTTATGCCCACAAAGGCCAGAAGAGGGGATCAGGTCCCCTGGAACTGGAGTTACAGATGGTTGTGAACCACTATGTGGGTGCTGGGAGCTGAACTAGGTTGTTTAAAAAAAAAAAAAAAACAAGTTGTCTTAACCACTGAGCTATCTCTCCAGTCCCCTGTTTTTATTTATTTTTTAATTATATGTGTTCTTGTTGCCATGTGAATTCAGTGCCCAAAGAGGCCAGAGGCCAAAGGCATCAGATCTTCCTAGATCTGAAGCTACAAGCTACTGTGAGCTAACTGACGGAGGTGCTGGGAACTGAACCAAGCCCTCTGCAGGAGCAGTGGGTGCTGCTAACCTCTGAGTCCCCTCTCCAGCTCTGTGTCCCAACCTGTTATAGTCTAGGCTCCTCCTTTTTTTTTTAACCATCCCTCCCATCAAGAAATCTCAGTGTTCCCTCTGAACCCACTTCTTTCTTTACCTGTCACTTTATTCATTGGGTTTTTGTTTTGTTTTGTTTTGTTTTAGATGAAGTCCTGTCCACGTAGCCTAGGCTAGCCTCCGCCTCTCCCTCTTTTTGCCTCAGACTCCCACAGACTGGGATGACAGTCTGTATAACCATGTTTAGCGTGGAACTTTATTCTAAATTTACAAAGTCTGCAATCTGGATGGAAATTAAAAAAAAAAAACCACATCTTTCTTTCACTGTTTCTAGCTGCAGTGACACTTAGACACAACAGGTGGCTGTGGGATCAGCAATATCCGTGTAGCTTTGACTTTGTTGCCAATAGAGACCGTTGATGTCACCCGGAAGAGGTTCTGAAAGCCCCTTTTCACTACTTTGGCCTCTCGAGGTCTCCCAGTGGCTCCGCTCCACACAGTACTTAGAGAAGCATGCTTTCCAGGATTTCAAATACTTTCGACAAGGTTAACTTCCTTCTGTCTGGTATGATCGTTCAGAGAGGGGTCCCTTGACTTCCCAGACTGCAGAGTACTCATGGCTCACAACATGGTCAGAGCCTTCCCCGTAGCCTGGCATGGTGACACAGGCCAACATCTTCACAGTCCAGAAGCTGAGGCAGGAGGCTAGAGACTTTCAGGACAGCCTGGCTTCATAGCAATACCCTAATCCAATAATAGCTGGTTCTAAGGATTCTGCTGGTCGCCTGGTCCCCATGAAACTCAAGGGCAGAGTGGAGAAGCATCTCCCAGAGATCAGTCTCTGGCCCAGGAGCAGCAATGTTTTCACAGAGCCACACCCTAGTCCCTGGCCTTCCCTCCTGCCCGTACGCTTTCCTGGTCAGATGTGGGAATCCAAGGTGAATTTAAAAAACAGTTGGCCTTCTGGGTCTACAGACTCAGATCCAACCAACTGGAGATCAAATGTACCTAGGAGGGGAAATGGCCCCTGTGCTGAACACACACCCAGTGAAATAACAACAACAACAACAACGAAGACGACGACGACGACGACGACGACAACAACAACAAAACTGTGTGGGTTTGCTTGCTTTGCTCTCGGAACGGCTCTAGGATTTCAAACACATTTTAATGTGATTACTTTCCTTCTGTCTGCTACAATCATCTGAAATCCTTTCAGAGAGGAGGTCCCTTGCCTTCCCTGGACTATAGAGGACTTATGAGGCCTGGCGTGGATTTCACCTGCCCAGCTTTCTACTTCAGTTGCATCCTGTAACTAAGTCCATTTAGTGTGCCTGAGATGGGGACACAAGTTCTAAGCGGATTTGGCATCATTTTCTGGAAGGAGTTGAGCATCTGTGCTGGGGTCCCTTCCCTGTGGATGCCTGCAGATGACATCACCTCTGGAATATGGATGGTCTGGAAGCATCTGGGACCCAGCCAGGGACCTGGGTGGTTGGGGGAGCTTCTTCACAAGAAAGCAATTGCTCTTTTCTAGCTGGGATGGCGCCATCTCCATATCTGAACAATCGGTTAGACCGTCTGTGCTCACTGGAAGTCACCGGACTCTGAGGAGTGAGAATCCATTCCAGAATCAGACCAGAACTACTCTACTCCCGGGGAGCTCTGGGCACGCTTTGCTTTGATCTGTTTGTGTTGAGCTGTGTTTTCACCCCAAAGTGGATTTGTGACTTCAATCTTCAAATGAAGAGGGGTGGGGGTCTCAGACGAGCAGAAATGAGAGGGGGGTCAGGTACTGCAACGTGGGTTAAAATGACTGTGGGCATCACAGTAGTCAGACTCAAGCTCTTCCATCCCCCATTTGCTGTACCACTGAGCCATGCCCTGATGCTCACTCAGGGAGATTAGCCAGAGGCTCTAACAAGTTCTATGCCAGTGGTAGCATGGGAGACAAGGCCAGCATGGAAGGAGCCAGTCACACGAAGAACGTCGAAAGCAGAGGAAACAGCAAGTAAAAAGGCCTTGAAGGCAAGAGCACTTATGTAGGAGGCGAGTACGATACCAACTGAGGTTCGGGGCTAGCCTGGGCTAGAGAGATGGCTCTGCTTTTGAGAGCATGAGCTACTATCCCAGAGGACCCAAATAAGGAGGCTCATGATTGCCTGAACTCTAGCTCAAGGGACTTAGTGCCTTCCTCCGCTGTCTTCAGGCATCTGAATACTGGGCAGGCACGCACACACGCATACACGCGCACGCACACACGCACACACGCACACGCACACAAAGAAACAAAATAACTTTAAAAATAAAAGAAGATACTGAGTATAGCTTGGTGGTAGAGAGCTTGAATGACACCCATAAGGTCCCAAGTTCCACCCTCAACACCACAGGAAGCAAAGCCCCAAAAGCAGGAGCAGGAGCAGGAGCAGGAGATAGAGCAACTGCGTTTGATTCGAAGGAGAGCAATGATGGTGAAAGTACGGACAGACACACAGCCGAGGGTCCATTTGAGTGGAGCCCCTGGGGTCATGAATTATAAGCCTGTGTGTGCCACATTGTTTGTCGAAACAGAACAAACAGGCAACAACAACACAAAATGAAACAGACAACAAATAAAAAAGATAGATCCTCCAGTGTGCACAGACATCGCCCACAGATGTGTGCACACCATGCACAGAAGTGTGATGGCAGCTGGGGGAAGGTCCCAGATGGCAAAATCTTGTGCAAGCACCAGGGCATGAATTTGAGACTGAGGACTCACATTTAAATGGGAGGAGGAGGAGGAGGAGGAGGAGGGGGAAAAGAGGAAGAGGAGGAAGAAGAGGAAGAGGAGGAGGAAGAGGAGGAGGAGGAAGAAGAGGAAGAGGAGGAGGAGGAAAAGGAGGAGGAGGAAGAAAAGGAGGGTGAGGAGGAGGAGGGGGAAAGAGGAAGAGGAGGAAGAATAAGAGGAAGAGGAGGAGGAAGAGGAGGAGGAAGAGGAGGAAGAGGAGAAGGAAGAAGAGGAAGAGAAGGAGGAGGAAGAAGAGGAGGAAAAGGAGGAAAAGGAAGGGGAGGAAGAAAAGGAGGGTGAGGAAGAGGAGGAGGAGGAAGAAAAGGAGGGTGAGGAGGAGGGGGAAGAGGAAGAGGAGGAAGAAGAAGAGGAAGAGGAGGAGGAGGAAGAGGAGGGGGAAGAGGAAGAGGAGGAAGAAAAAGAGGAGGAGGAGGAAGAAGAGGAAGAGAAGGAGGAGGAGGAAGAGGAAGAGGAGGAAGAAAAAGAGGAAGAGGAGGAGGAAGAGGAGGAAGAAGAGGAGGAGGAAGAGGAGAAGGAAGAAGAGGAAGAGGAGGAAGAGGAAGAGGAAGAGGAGGAAGAAAAAGAGGAAGAGGAAGAGGAAGAGGAGGAGGAGGAAGAGGAGAAGGAAGAAGAGGAAGAGAAGGAGGAGGAAGAAGAGGAGGGAGAGAGGAAGAGAAGGAGGAGGAGGAAGAGGAGGAAAAGGAAGAGGAGGAAGAAAAGGAGGGTGAGGAAGAGGAGGAGGAGGAGAGGCAGCAAACCAAAGCAAACAGTGCTGGAGAAGTGGCCTGAACACTAAGAATGCTGAGTTCAGTTCCCAAGACGCATGCAGGGTGTGGCTCACAACTTATACGTAACTCCAGGCCCAGGCGACCCAGTGCCCACCCCGGCCTCTTTGGAGACTCATTCTTGTCACAAACCCACACACGGGAATGCACATCCACACATTAAAGGGGAATGGAGGAACTCAAGAGATGGCTCAGAGGGTCAGAGCATTTCCTGCTCTTGCAGAGGACGCAGGTTCAGTCCCCAGGTCCACAGAGGCTTACAACCCTCAGTAACACTACCTTCCAGGATGCTTGGTGCTCTCTGCTGACCTCTGCAGAAACCAGGTGTGTATTCAGTACACATACACGCAGGGAGACAAAAGCCTCATACACATAAACATATACATAGATGTGTATATATACAAGCAGCCCAGGTCCAGGCTCAGTGGATAAAGGAGTCACCCACCAGGACTGACGGCCTGAGTTTGATTCCCCAGGACCCCACAATGATGGGAGGAGAGAACTGACTTCCAAAATTCCTCTGACCTCCACATATATACCCTGATATGCAACCCTCATAAACACAAAAAAAACCTACAAATGTAACAATAAAGATAATAACGATGACGATGGTGGTGATGGTGGTGATGATGATGATGATGATGATAAAAGCTAGGCAGGGTAGCACAAGAGTGTAATCTCAGCCCTGGGGTTATGGAGGCAGGCAGAGCCCTTGGCATCACCAGTCAGTCAGCCCAGCCTCAGGAACAAGCTCTAGGTCAATCAGAGACGTTGCCTCAAAACCTAAGTGAGAGGCATTGAAAGCTTAGAATCTCCCCGTGCTGGTGGTGAAAGACGGAGAGACAGGCCAGCTTAAACTCATAGACCCCACAAAGAGGAAGGGATGGCTCGGCGCTGTTGAAGACTTGAAACCCACAGCATGGCTGAATCCTACATCAAAAATCCTATGGCAGGAGGGTGACTTCAGGGACGTGTGCTCCCAAGACACTTAGGAGCCAGCAGAGAGCACGGAGAGCCTGCCAGACACTGTGGGAGGAGCACCCCAGAGCCTCTGCAGACCTGCCATCGTGGCTGGAAGCCAAAGCCACTATTCAAAGGACAAAAAGAGGGTCTCTCTGCCCTGCAAGCCAGCCAGTTGCACTGGAAAGACAGCGCCCTGGGACCAGACCTATTTCTTTTTAATATCAACTAGGCTAGAAATGTTGAGCCTTTCTTCCCTTAAAAAGAAAAGAAAAAGAAAGGAAGCATTCTGATCCCCAAGCAGGTCCTGTCTAAAAGCCAGGTTTCGTTTTGGTCAGGATTCTTTTCTTTTCCTTGTGGAGACGAGGCCCTGAGACCATGTGTCCTTTCTGCCTGGCACAGAGAATGTCCGCCAAGTGTCTTCACGCCTGCACTGTTAGAGAAGCCGCGCCTGAGGCTTCAGAGAGGAATCAGTGCGGAAAGTCTTCCAAGCATGAGGACCTGAGCCTCATCCCCAGAACCCATGGAAAAAGCCAGATTTCTTGCACCCTTGTATCCCTAGCATGGGGGTGGGGGGGACAGAAGGATCCTGGGGGTCGCTGACCAGTCAGCTTAGCCTAACTGAGGAGCCTCAGGTCCGAGTGAGAGACTTGTGTTAAAAACCAGAGCGGAAGCCACATGTTGTTAATCTCAACACTCAGGAGGCAGAGGCAGGTGGATTTCTGTGAGTTCCAGGCCAACCTGGTGTGGACATAGTGAGTTCCAGGGTTACAGAGAGAAACCTTCCTTTAAAACCAAACCAAACCAAACAAAACAAAACCAGAGTGGAGGGCTCCTGAGAAACGATGCTTGACCTCTGACCCCTGGCCTCCACACACATGTGAGCACACCTGCACACACAAGCATGTATGCACCCAGAGCTGGATGCTGTCGCTGTCCCTACTTCACAGACAAGGAAACAAGAGCATAGAGAGGGCGAGGGCTCCTGCTGTCAGGGTCAGCAAGTGGGATTCAAACTGTGCACGTGCCGGGCAAGAGTCCAGCCACTAAGCCACAGCCACAATCCACTGTAATTGATCTTCTAAGCTTTTCCTTTACTCTGTGTGTGCGTGTGTGTGTGTGTGTGTGTGTGTGTGTGTGTGTGTGTGTGTGTGTGTGTGTGTGTGCGCGCGCGCACGCTCTCACACCTGTGCCAAAGCATGCGTATGGGGTTCATAAGGTAATGTGGAGTTGAGCCTCTCCTGGCCCATTTACACAGGTTCCGGGAATTGAATTCAGGTCTCCAAACTTGGGCAGAAAGCCCATCTCGCCTGCCTACAACTAATCTTTACCAGATTCGTTGCGCATTTAAAAAAGAACTGGTCTGTGTGAGGACTGGTTATAGTATAGTGAGAAATGACATCTTGAGGGCTCTGGCGGCCGGGTGTCTCAGAACTCTGCTCCTTAAAGGCAGGAAGGGAAAGGCCAGAAGGCGCGGCCTGGGATCTGGGTTTTCGGTTTCTGGGGTTGGTACCGGCTCAGTTCTTGGGCCACAGCGCCCCCTGGTGGTCTCCCACAGAACCTTCAGCGGGAAGCCGGCGATTCTAACCTACTGCTCCTCAAACACAGCTCCTAAAAGGCTCTAAAAGATGTATTTTTCAGCACGGGGAGTCAGACAGCCTGTTGCACAGACAGTTCTGCTGTTGTGGGGGAAAATTGGCGTCAAATGTTCCCAGAAGTAAGGAAACAGTGTCCCAGAAAAACACTAAGGAGAAGGCTGATGCCGTAAAATATTTGTCGTTCAAGCTCACGACCTGAGCTCTATCCCCAGAACCCATGTAAAATTCCAGGAGTAGCAGTGTGCGCTGGGGCTAAACCAACAAAGCAGAGAGATGACTCATAGTCAAGAGTGTTCCCTGTGGCCTGGAGAGAGGTTAAGAGCACTGACCACTCTTCCAGAGGTCCTGGGTTCAGTTTCCAGTAACAATGTGGTGGCTCTCAACCATCTGTAATGGGATCGGATGCCCTCTTCTGGTGTGTCTGAGGACAGCCACGGTGTTCTCTTATAAATCAAATAAATAAATCTTTGAAAAAAAAGTCTTAGACTTAAATTCCATTAAAAAAAAAAAAAGCCCCATCTGTGTAGTGAGGTAGAGCTCACACCACACACATGCACACACACGCACGTGCGCGCGTGCGCGCACACACACACACACCTGCCCTCGTACGCGCACACGCGCACACACACACACACACACACACACACACACACACACACACACCTGCCCTCGTACGCATCTGCACACACCCAAAGCCTCATGGCTCTGACTGTGAATGCCCAGGAAATATCCAGAAAATTCCTGAAAACTGAAATCACTGGGTATGGGGGGGCCTAGAAGAGACATCTGATATAGGAGTTTGGTTATTAAGTCTTCTGTCAGAAGGCTCATTGCTGAAGGTCCGGTCCCCAGCTGTGGGTCCTGTGAGGTGGGACTGATGCATTTAGGCTGAATTGATGGGACTTGCTCCGAGGAAACAGACCACCGGGGTTATATCTTTAAAGGGTCCCAGGTCACTTCCTGCTACAACTTAGACCTGAGATGTGCCCCCAAAGGCGCCAAGCTGAAGCCTGTCCTGGTATCAGGAAGTGATGGAACCAGTGAGGGTGGGGCCTAGTGGAAGACACTGAGGTCACGGGGGATTGACCCCAATAAGGATTTAGAACCCTGGCTCCTCTCTCCTGCCAGCAGACCTCACCACACACCCCAGCCTGTGATGTGCCTCATAAACACAGCTCAGAAACAAGCTGGTGGCCATGGACTACGTCCTTGGAAGCTGGGAGCCTATAGCTCAGGTTAGTAATAATTTCGCCTGAAAATGGCTAAGAGAAAGGAATTCAGATTTTTGCACCCGGTAGCTACCCAAGGTGATGGATGTTGTAGGCCACATACTTCTCCCTGTGTTTGAATGCAGAATTTCACAGCCCAAGCTCACCTTCAACTTTTTAATGTAGCCGAGGATGACTTTGAACTCCTGCCTCTGCATCTCCAGTTCTGGGACTGCAGGCCTGCATCACTTCTCTTGGGTTTCCGTGGTGCCAGGGTAGAACACAGGACCTAGTACATGCTGGGCGAGTGCTTCACCAAGACACGGTCCCTGTCTTTGGGATTTTGCTTGTTTTGTTTTGCTTTCTTTGAAATGGGATTTTGCTCTGCAGACCAGGTTGGCCTGAGATTCGCTCTGTAGTTAAGATATCTTGGATCTCTGGCCCTCCTGTCGCTGCTTCCCATGTGCTGGGAAAGCAGGAGTGTGCTACCATTCCCAGAGGAAGAGCACAGGAAACAGAGCAGAGAGAGGGTTTTAAACAGCAGAAAAGTTCAGTGAAACCTGAAATTCCAGCAATTCTACCAAAGAACAGAAACCCCAAAGAACTGGTACGGGGCCTCAGAGGAATACTCATATACCTGTGCTTAGTGTGGCTTCACACACAGGAGGGAGCCACAGTGAATCCCATTGACAGGTGGGCAGGTAAGAGATGCAACGGTCTAGAGATGCAAGAAAAATATTACTCAGCCTTAAAAGAGAAGGATGGACTGGAGGATGGCCCAGTGGTCAATGCTTGTGCGTGAGGACTGACATTGATACCCAGAATCCATGCAAAACTCCATGCATAGTGGTGCACACCTGCAATCCCAGCACTGGGAGATAAAGGCAATGAGCTCTCTGAGGCTCCCTGCCTGGTCAGCCGTGACAAGTTCCAGATCACACAAGAACACCTGAGGTTGATCTCTCTCTCTCTCTCTCTCTCTCTCTCTCTCTCTCTCTCTCTCTCTCTCTCTCTCTCACACACACACACACACACACACAAAACACAGAGAGAGAGAGAGAGAGAGAGAGAGAGAGAGAGAGAGAGAGAGAGAGAGAGAGAGAGATCCACACACAAAGAAAGAGAACTTTAGCTTTAGCCGGGCCTGGGTAGCACACACCTGCAATCCCAGCACTTGGGAGGCAGAGGAAAGAGGGAAGGAGAGGAAGGATGTCATGGTATGGCTTTTCCACAGCACAGACTGATCTAGTCAGAGAGACGGCTACTCAGAGACTCCATTCCTAGGAGCTCCTAGATCATAGCATCAAGGGCCAGGGGCCAGGGCTGTATAAGACACCCGCTTCTGGCTCTGGGGTGGATTTTAATGTTGCTGAAGCCCGTGCTTGTTCAGCTGTGTGCTCTGTGTATTTCTCATCCGTAAGGGCAGAGTTGATGATCAAACGTCACGCAGAGCACCGCCCACACCCCTACCCCTCAAGGATCTCAGGTCGTGTGCTTTAGAGAAGGACTGAAGTTTAGAATGGCAGCTAAGGGCTGGGATCTGCTTTTTAAAATTCTCAGAAAGTAAGGAAGAGGAGTGTAGCCCGGTGGCATGAGCCCGAGGAACCCAGTGACTACTGAATGTGATTGTAGACTTGTGGGGTTCCAGCAACTTCTACTGCACTGAAACATGTCCAGAATAAAAACATGCAGAGAAGAATCCAGAGGCAAGGCAAGCCCCAAGGCAGGAGGATGGCTGCAGTTAAACTTAGAGCCAGTGTCCTGTTCCGGTTACTACAAGTGCTCTGAGGACATTTCAAAGCGAAAGGTTTGCTTTAAGCTCCCTGCTCATAAGGGCCTTGCTGCAGGAGAAGCCACAGCCGTGTGAACTGCAGCCCAGAGCCTATGACAACAGCTCACACTGCACCTCAGGAATGACTGAGGCCTGTGCGCTGGCCCTCTGTCCACTGTCTCCATTTTACAGTTTGGGGTCCCATAAAGATCAAGAAAGGGCGCCACCTGCAGGGGGAGGACCTTACATTTCAGTCCACAAAACCAACACAATTTCCCAGAGGCCCTTTTCCCTGGTGACAGCAGTTTCTGTCGACTTGACAATCAGCACTAACCCTGGCACTTAGGCCTGGAATCCAGAGACTGCAGGGTCAAAGAGCAACATCGGCCCATGTGAACATCAAGATCCACGTCCAGCTCAGCGTGTAGGAAGCAGACACAGGCTGTGAGTTGGAGGCCAGCCTGGTCTACCTAGCAGGTTCCAGGTCATAGAGAGACCCTGTCTCCAAGAGAGAGAGAGAGAGAGAGAGAGAGAGAGAGAGAGAGAGAGAGAGAGAGAGAGAGAGAGAGAGAGAGAAAGAGACATGGAGGGAGGGAGGGGGAGAGGGAGAGGGAGAGAAAAAGAAATGGAAAAGAAAAAAGAAAAAAAGAAAATCAAGAGAGAAGGAAAATTAAAAAGAAAGAATAGAAAGAAAATCTTGCCTCAAAAAGCAACAAACAAAATTTCTTCAAAATATTATATATTTCATTGATGCCCCCTTTCCATTTTAATTTCATGGATATTACACTGGACACGATCTGTTTAGCAGAACACATATCTATAAATAAGCAAAAGTAAATATGACAGGGATGTGCCGAAAACCGTCATCTTGACAGAGTAGAGAACTGTGGAAGAACACCTGTCTAGAATCTTCTAGAAAGGGGCGGGGTCATGGCTCAGAGGTAGAGACCTGGCCTGTATCTCCCAGCCGTGGACTATAGCATGGCCTAGTGGTAGAGCACCAGCCTAGGGCCCTACAGTGGAGTCTGGGGACTGGGGTTCAGCAGTAAAATCCACCAGCCTTACTATGACAAAAACATAGGAAGGACTCACGCTGGAGATAGGCTGAACACAGCCCACGAGGGCAGAGCCTGCAGCCCAGGCCAGGGCAGCGCATGCGCGGGAAGTTCAGAGGCACTGCACCTGGGTCATGTTCGCGACAGTTCGGTGAGATTCACTCTCATTGGTAAACCTATCTTTTCCTTAAGCAACAGTTTTTCAGCTCTTCATTCCTGGGCCTAGAAACAATGACTCAGCAAGTTAAGGCATTTGCTTCAAACCTGACAAGCTCAGTTCACTCCCCAGAAGCAACCAATGGTAGAAGAGGACAACCTCAAGCAAGGTGTCCCCTGACTTCCACATCCATGTCACCCCACACCACTCTCCACGTGCTCACAAAATAAACTGTGCTACTACAAAAAAAAAAGTTTTTTCAAAAACCACTTTCCCGTCCCTTTCCTGGGCCAGGCGACAGTGGCACACACCTTAAATCCCAGCACTCTGGAAACTAAGCAGGGGGATCTCTGTGAGTTCGAGGCCAGCCTGGTCTACAAAGCAAGTTCCAGGACAGCCAGGGCTACACAGAGGAAACCCTGTCTCAAAGGGGGGGGGGGGGGGAGGGGGGGACCCTCCTTGCTGCAAGTCTGTGGGAATATCATCGCAACCCTTTTAAGGCTCACTGCTTCTGAGAAAATGAAGCAAGAATAGTGTGAGTGGAAAGAAACGGAAGAGGAAAGGGTGGGGGAGAGACCCTGGAGGCACAATCAAGGTGCTTTGGTTACTAATGGATGGATGGATGGGTTGGTAGGTGGATTGCTGGATGGATGGGCTGGACAGTGAGTGTGTGGGTGGAGGAGGGAGGGGTAGATGGGAAAATATATGGTCGAGGTAACTGATACATGAGTAGACATGCTGAGTGAACAGGTGGACGTATGCATGGGAAGAAAGCCGGATACAAGGCAACACCTAAGGGTGAGAAGCACGGATCGGTTTGTGGCCGCCCGTAGATACTCAGACGCACCACCAGGTGGCGCCGTAACCTCAGGGACTACCGCAGAGGGCGCTTCAAGTAGACCGGCAGATGCTCTGCTTCAAATCTAGCCTACCAGACATGGTCAGGCCCACCTTGCATTCATACCCGCCCATCAGCACCCACAGCATACACAGGCTTCCCCTTCTCCAGCAAGAGCGGCAGCTGCATATAAGCAAGGTGACCACACACGCAGCCTCGCTGAGATAGGAAGGGTATGGAGACCGAGGGACGCCCTAAGCTGATTCCTCTCTTGCCAGCATCAACGGCTCCTGCTGTTACTCATGGGTACATCACAGCCATCAGGATCAGGCCAGGAACCCACCCCAGCTTTACTCCTTTGAAGTAAAATGTTATTAAGCCCTAGCAATCCGCTTAGAAACGCGATAGCAAAGGAATTGTTTGTAGTTGAACCTTTCTCCAAACTTCTTTCTCTTAGCTATTAGCATCGTTCGTTTCCTCGCTGCTGATGGAAGTTGGGAAGGGTTTTAGTCCTAAGCACCAGAGAACGCGTGCGCGAATGCGCGTGTACACACACACACACACACACACACACACACACACACACACACACACACACAGTGGGGGCGGAAGGAGAACACCCACTTAGGGATGACAAATCCACTCAGGAAGCCACCACATTCTCCCAACCCCAGTTAGACCCACCTTATCATCAGCACAAAGGTCTATCCCTGGTTCTGGAACCCGAAGTGATACCCAGAGGGCCGACATAGGTTCCCGGGTATCTCTGAAGGCAGCATTTCTTAGCCTTTTCCCCACCACACTCCCAACAAAAGCATTTGTCCCCTGTGCCAGCCCTTTCTGATTGCACTGTGCACAAGGGACCCGGGTCCTTCCCAAAGCCGGTTCAGAATATTCCAGGCAACCTTAAGGTAAAGTGTTGCTGGCCTGTCAGGGGAGAATTTGAGTCACTCCACACCTTATCAGCGCATTCTGCATCCTGAAGCTTGCCAGTTCACGCTTGGCTGGCCCACAAGCCCCACATAGCTCCCACGCAGCCTTCCCCATGAATACTCACTCCCACTCTTTCCTCCTGGCCTGAGGGGTGCTGTGCATTTTGTGCGCCTGGTGGGCCAAGATGACATCCCGGTGGTCCACCACACCACCACGCCGTTTCAGAGTTGGCCCCTCGAGGCTTCCGCTCATCTGCTCGGACCACGGGACATGCAAAGTCCTGGAAGAACCTGCCAGGGTGCAGTCCGTGCCTGGGTACCTCGAGCTGTGCAGGAGCTCATGATTGAGGGGAGAACGCATGGGGTCAGAGACCCAGGAGGCCCTCGGCATCCATGGGCCTCGCTCAGAAATCCCAGGAGAGGAAACTAGAGGGAGAGAGGAGACAAGAACAGAGTGAGAGAAACCGCCGGGAAGTCAGGACTGCATGAGCAGGTGTGGACAGCACAGGCCACCCCACCCTGCGCCCGGAAGTTCAGCGCCCCAGGCCCGGCTGCCAGGATTGAGTATTCCCTTGGCAACTGGGGGGCAGGAAAGACACTTCTAGCAGTTGCCGGGCAACACAGGCCATGGGTTGAAAGGGCGCAAGGGTGTGGCTGACGCTAAGCAGTAGAACTCCCTGGCTTCGGGTGCCAGCCAAAGTGGGGTGGGGTGGGGTGGGATATGGGCTGCTTTCTCACATCTACACGCTCCCTTCTGCAGAGTGGACCCTCTAAAGACCCTGCTCTCTGTGCTTTGGACCTGCATCCTGTGAACTTCAGACCCCTGATGGCAAGTTCAAACTGAGCTGCACTGGGCCAAGAACCTGGTTCTAATCTGCTTCCTGTGTAGAGTAGAAAGCACACGGAGCTTGCCTGTTCATTTCTGTGCCTTCGTATTTTATTTTATTTTATTTTATTTTATTTTATTTTATTTTATTTTCTGTGGATGTTTATGTGTTTGCCTGGACATGGCGCATGGGTACGTGTGTAATATGTATGTGGAAGCCAGAGAGGTTGCTATTCCTCAGGGCCGTCCTCTTTAGTTTTTTAGACACAATCTCTCACTGCCCTGGAACAGAGTAGATTAGGCTGACTGGCCAGTGAGCCTAGTCTAGTCTGCCTGTTTCTCCCTCCCCAGCAGTGTGATTCTAGTTTGTACCTATGTCTGGCCTCTGTCCTGTCATCCCCTGTACCCCCCTTCCCACACCCTGAACACACACAACCTAGGGATTGAACTCTGGTCCAATCTACTAAATTATCCCCCACACACCCTTTATCTTCTTATTGTTGTTATTTAAATCTTGTGTGTGTGTGTGTCTGTGTCTGTGTGTGTGTGGTGTGTGTGTGAGTGAGTGAGTGTGTGTCTGTGTGATTGTGTGTGTGAGTGTGTGAGTGTGTGGTGTGTGTGATTGTGTCTGTGAGTGTGTGTGAGTGTATGAGTGTGTGTGTGATTGTGTGAGTGTGTGAGTGTGTGTGAGTGAGTGTGTGATTGTGTGTGTGATTGTGTCTGTGAGTGTGTGTGAGTGTACGTGTGAGTGTGTGTATGCTTGTGTGTGAGTGTGTGTGAGTGTGTGTGAGTGTGTGTGAGAGTGTGTGTGTGTGTGTGTGTGTGTGTGTGTGTGTGTGTGTGTGTGTGTGTGTATGGATGCGCCAGGAGCCATATGTACAGGTCAGAGGACAACCTTGTAGGAATCCTTCTCTCCTTCCATCGTTGGGTCCCAGACACTGAACTCAGGCTATCAGGCTTAGTAGCAGTGGCCTTCACCCACTGAGCCATTCTATACATTTCAAATTTTGCTTAGTGTTTTATGTGCTTGAGTCTTTTTCCATGCAGCCTGTGCATCGTCTGCGTACAATGCCCTTGGAAGGAAGAGGATGGTGCTGGATCCCCTGAGATGGGATCCTGTCGGTTGTTAACCACTATGTGGGTGTCGTGTGAACCCCAGTCCCCTGCAGGAGCAGCCAGAACCTTTAGCCCCTGAGTCATTTCTCCAGCCCTACTTTACTATATTTGGGGGCAGCCAGACGTGAGCCTGCCAAGGCTAGGCTGAAACACACAATCTTCCACCCGAGCCTGAACAGTGCTCCACATCTGCACCACCATGGCAGCTCTTCGATCTGTTACCTATTCTTCTGTTTTACTTTATTTATTTGCAATACAGAGGTGGAGCCAGAGCACACCATGCAAGGGCTCTACTCCCAGCTCTTTTTCACTCTTTGTTTTGCCAAGTTTGTCGTGGAACTTACTCTTATAGCCCAGGCTAGCCCAAACTTGTGATCCTCATGCCTAAGCCTCTTGAGTAGCTGGAATGACAGATAGGTCTGTACTTTCAGGCCAGCTTTTTTATTTATTTTCTTACAATAACACAATAGCACAGGTCTTGGGGCATGATGGGAGGTTCTGACGTTGCACACACCTGGTGTCCCTCTATTCCCTGAAGTGGCAAACCAATCAACTGCTAAGGACACAATTTCTTGGAATGGAGCACCCTCAGTCTTCTCCAGCCACTTGACGGGCACAGCACTTTAAGACTGAGGAGAAGGGAAGCAAGGTGGCTGACACGTGCAAGCCCAGCATTCAGGTAGCTGAGGCAGGAGAATGGACAGCTGGATGCTATTTGGTTTGCACAGAAAGGCTCGGTGTGAACATATATGTCGTTTTCATTTACAGTGCTTCAGCAGCTAATTGGAAAGAGGACTCTCCCGCTCTCACACGTGTTAGATGGAGTCTCAAGGCCAAGGGGAACTCAGTATCTTTACGGTTGCTCGATCATTCCCTCCACAAACACTGAGTGAGCACCTGGTGTGGAAGCAGCTCTGTGTTGGGTGCTCAGGATGCTGCCATAAATAAGCACATAAATGTCCCTACCCACGTAAGCAGGACATCCTGGTGAGAGAGGGACAGAATAAACCGGGACGCTCTGTGGAGATCAGGATCAAGAGAGCCACGGGGAGACGGAGCGTATTCAGGCTGCTGTCAGGAAGGCCGGCTGGCACCCAGGGTCACCTGAGACCCCAAATCCTACAGAGGCTAGGTCCCCTAAGGGAATAAGGAACATGGTCTTACAAAGTCCAAAGATTCTCTAGGTGACCTAGGACACGGCAGGAACACTGTGAATGTGACTGGCACACTCCATTGTTTAGGAATATTGACAAGAAAAATCACACATGCGTGTTCAGTACAGACTCAGCCAGGGGAATTGGGAGCTCTTCTCTGCCCACAAGGGCCTCTGTGTGGCCTGGCCTGTGCTGAAGCTACTGGTCCTTCCACACCGTGAGCGCAGAGCACCAGCAGGCAAAGGGAAGGTGTTGTTTAAGACACATCTTACTCTGTAGCCCCGCTCACAGTGACCTGAGCCTGGGCTACAGATGCGTGCTGCCTTACCTGGCTTTATACGGGGTTGGCATAAAGGGTTTGTTATAGCATTATAAAGTTTTATCAGGCCTTGTGCATGCTAGACAAGTACTGTATCAAACTGGGATACACCCCAGCTCACAAACGACCTATTTAACAGGTCCTTTCTCCAAATACTTGAAGGTACTTGGGATTACCCTTGAACATAATAATTTCACGCAGTATTCAACTTAGTCTTTAGTGAACAGTTTAGTGAATAGTGTGATAGGTTGGGTGAGCCAGTTACGTGTTAAATAGAGCCCAGAGAAGGCCACTGTGGAGGGGACCTCCAAGCAGGGGCCTGAAGCTGATGCGGAAATCATACGGTATTTGAAGGAAGAGCTTTCCGGCCACCTGGAAGAGCACAAGCAAAGGCCTTGAGACAGGACTGTGTGGGGCTTGCTCAAAGGCCAAGCAGGAGGCCCAGGAGAGCACGACTGAGCAAAAAGGGGAGCAGAGAACATGAGCAGATCCTACAGGGTGTCGAGGACCACAGGGAGGACTTCTCTTAGTTCTCAGGTCACATGGTACTTGCAGTTTGGAATCCACCCCCTTCTCATGGCATCTTTTCAAGCCCAGAGTTCCCAGAATCAACTGGCAACTTGGCACAAGTGAATGCAATGAGAAAGTTTCTCACACAAACACAAGCAACTCCGACATTCATGACTTTTCTGAACATATAAACCCAGAGAACGAAGTAGCCCGATCTCAAGGTTCCCTACTGCGGGAAGCCAGGTCTCACTACTTCCTGTTGCGCACTTTTTCAAGCTCTGTAAATAGCATGACCAGTGTAGAAACCCTCCACTCTCTTTCCCAATCCTGGAACTTGTGGGGTTTAATAGATCCATCCTTCCTGTGCCTTTAGGCTTATGCTCCTGGCCCTGCAACCTTCCTCAACACTGAGCATCTCTGAAGGCTTTTGTGTTTGAGCCAAATACTTTCCTACTGTCCTTAAAAAAAAGAGTACCACTCTTTTAAGAAATGCCAGCTGTTTTGCAGACATGTAACTGAGCACAGGTAACGGGAGGCATAGATCTCAGGGTCACTGACCCTTCACTGTGATATTCCAGTCCACTGACAGAATGGTCTGTCCCTTCTAACTAACCTTCCTGACCCATACAGAAGAGACTCCCACAGGTGTAGTGTGCTGTGAAGTATTGATCTCTTCCTGAGCTAAACAGAAAAGAGCAGGAGGGAGGGGTCATGGCTCAGTAGTAGAGGGCCTCTCTCATTTCCCCCATTGAGAGGCTAGAGACATGGCTCAAAGGTAGAGCCCTTACCTAGCACACGAAAGATTCTGTCTCCAGCAAAAAGGGTAGGGAAAGGAGTGGGTGGTGGATAAACCGAACATTCCTAGGAACAAGCACACCTTAGGAAAATCACCAGGCAACTTGCAAGCCCTCATTTGGCTTCCGGACCCTTCTTCAGTAGGAAGGAGACATGATAAACCCGGAAGGCTATACAACCATCCCATCGTTACCCAGGACATAACCACGAGCTGTAAAGGGACCTGCAGACTCTCAAAGGACCGTGATACAAATGCTGTCCCTCAGTGTCCCCAGGAGAGTGCTCCCAGAACCCACACTGACCCCACTGCCCAGGCGCTCATGTTCTTTTTACAAAGCCCTCTCTTGTCCTCCTGCAGTCTGTCATCAGCAGCTGCATGTAGCAGATAGCTTGCATTCTGACATCAATGGCGTGCCAACAGCTGCTAATGTGTACTGTTCAGGGCAGAGTAAAGAAGACAAAGTGTGTCCAGGTACCATTTAAATATAAACGAGTGATGTCGGGAGAGCCCGCACAGTGGTTACCCATGTCCAGTGTGGCTGCCTGTAACTCCAGCTCCAGGTCCTCCTCTAAACTCAGCAGATGCCTGCATTCACATATGCACATGCCTACCAGCTCGCTCACGCTCTCTCTCTCTCTCTCTCTCTCTCTCTCTCTCTCACTCACACACACACGGCACAACACACGCACGCACACACGCATGCACGCACACACACACATACATACACACACACCACACACATACCACACCACACACACACACACACCACACACAATACACCACACACACACACCACACACCACACACCCCACATACACACCACACACACACACACACACCACACACCACACACCCCACACACACCACACATACACACACACCACATACTACACCACATACACACACACACCACACACACACACCACACACACTACACCACACACACACACCACATACACACACACCCCACACCACACACACACACACACCACACACCACACACCACACACCACACACACACACCACACACACACATACACACACCACATACTACATCACATACACACACACACCACACCATACACACCCCACACACACACCACACACACACATACCACACCACACACACACATACACACACACCACATACTACATCACATACACACACACACACCACACCATACACACCACACACACACATACACACACCACATACTACATCACATACACACACACACCACACCATACACACCCCACACACACACCACACACACACATACCACACCACACACACACATACACACACACCACATACTACACCACATACACACACACACACCACACCATACACACCACACACACACCACCCCCCTACACACACACACCACATAAAGTAATAAAATGAATCTGTAAATAATAAACAAATCTGAAAAAGAGGTCTCATACAGCCCAAGCTAGCCTTGAGTCCACTATTAGTCAAAATGACAACAATTTCCTGATCCTGCTGCCTTCAGACTCCCAGACACCTGGTTGGTGTCGTGCTACAGTCGAACCCAGCATTCTGCCACTGAACCATATCCCAACCTTTTAAAAAGTTTTGGTCCGTTGATTGGCTGGTTCCAAAGACATGGACGCTGTCAGCAGAGAGGGCGGGCAGGGTGCAGAGTACTGAACCATAAGGGTGATCTGGCTCTGGAGACGGCAGTGACCTTGAGCTATGAAGAATGCTGGGCAGACCCTGGAGTTTGAGATTTGTGCAAGCGGGAGTAAGGCACCTTCGGGGTCGGGGAAAGGCTGTTCCAGAAAGGTCAACTGGGCGCCCCACCCCATGAGCTGCTCAACAGCTGTCCTGTGTACACACAGGAGACAAACAACTGCTGGCCACCAGCAGGTACTCCCTAACTGTCCAGGAGCCTGCAGACCTGGCAAGCAGGTGTGCCAATCTCACCAACTGTGTTTGTCCAACAGAAAGAGACAAAGCACATGGATGTCCCTCACCTGGGGACAATAAGAAGGGAATAAAGTGACGGCCATACAGTGTGGGTGTGACAGCCTCACAGGACAGACTCGATGTGCCAGGCATCATGTCACCTCTCCGTATGACATGGAGGCTCATGCCTGAGATGGGACTGATGGCCTGTGCTGAGGCTGGACCACCTGTGTTGCTATACCAATCAGATGGCTCCTGAAGATTTGCTTAAGCCTGACACCTATTGGAGATTCTCAAGGAGAAAGGCCACAGCTAGGGCCACTTCTGTGGCCTCTTCTTTCCCATATGCACAGGGTCTCATGTCCTTCACCTCTGGGTGGGGGAGGGGACCAGACACTGACTGACACTTGTTTGGAAATGTGTGACGCTCCTGGAAGGAGGTGGAAAAGCCAAAGGATCCACACAAGAAGTAAGAAGGGCTGGTTGGAGCAAGAGCGCCACCACGGTGCTCAGGGTGTCGCTGCAGCCCCGCAGAGTAAATGGTCTACACCTCTTTGTCTTGTCTTTTCTCCTCTCTCACCCCATCCCTCTCCCTGCAAGCGAAGGTTCCATGCCAACTTACAGATGCTCCTGTGTAGCTGCTAATACGACAAATGCTAATTAAGTTCCCCAAAGCTCACACTAGTGTCTGTGTGTAAGACTCTGAGGGACCCTGTCCCCACTTGGTTCTGATTGGTAAATAAAGATGCCGGCAGCCAATGGCTGGGCGGGACAGACGTGAGACTTAAGCGTTTACCAAAAGTGAGCTGCCAAGCCTGAAGACAGTGCAGAACAGAGAGACATGGCAACCCTGTGAAGGAACCAGAGGAGAGTGATCCAAGAGGGTGTCCTGACTGGGTCCAGAGCAGCCAAGACAGAATATAGGATTTAGTAAGTAATAACTCAGGATTATCAGCTAGAGGTAGATTAACCGCATGGAGGTTAGGAAGTGGCCCAGTCATTGAGCTGATTAAGGCATATCAAAATATAAAGGCTGTGTGCGTGTGTGTGTGTGTTAAGTTATTGATATTGATACAATCAAAGATATATTCATTTCTATCAGTTCTATTCCTTTAGAGAACCCTGACTAAGGCAACATGGGTGTTCTTTAAAGAGAGCATCTACTGAGATGGGGAAACAGCTCGGTGGTGAGAGCACCTGCTGCCCAAGCAAATGGACCTGAGTTCAAATCCCCATCACTCACTTGACTAAAAGATGAGGGTGTGAATGAATGCCTATGAACCCAGCACTGTGGGGAGACACAGGAGGATCTCTGGGGCTTCTGGCTTCCATCACAGCTCTAGGCTCGGTGAGAGACCCTGTCTCTAAGGAGTAACATGGAAAGCAATAGAGCAGAATGCCCAAGATCCCCCATAACTTCTGCATGTACATGCACTATACACGGAAACATATGCACACATGCACCACACACAACACACATATACCACACATATATAAGTCATACATATATACACATATACAAAACATATATATGTATATACAACACACACAGCACATATATATTCACAAACCCATATATGGTCATAACACAAACACATATATGCATGTATCACATACATATGTACATATACGATACACATAAAACACACACATGCACATATATCCTATATACCCTACATACAACATACATATGTACATATACCACACACAACCCATGCACGCACATAGAACACATGTGTACACACAACACAAATGAGTGTACATGTTTGGGTGTACATATGTGTGGGCATGCTGTGATATGCATGGAGACCAGAGGACAACTAGAAGGAGAGGGTTTTCTCCTTCCACCGTGTGGCTTCCAAGCATCAAACTCATCATCGGCCTTGGTGGACTTGTAAAGACTCTGCCATCACACAGGGCCCACTTACTTGGTTTCAGATATAGACTCACAAGTTTTCTAATGTGTAGAAACACTTAACAAGTGCTCAAAAAAATGTGTACCTGTCCTTGTGTGCACACCCAAGTCGTGTGTGTGTGTGTTTATGAGAGAGAGAGAGAGAGATTGAGAGAGAGAGAATGAGAGACAGAGAGAGAATGAGAGAAAGAGAGAGAGAGAGTTCCTAAACACAAATACCCAAATACCAGAGGAGGCCCTGGGGTAACCTGGTGTTTCATTCTTGCCTATTCCCTGGGGACAGAATCTCCCACCATCTTCCTGTCTCTAACCCACCACAGCACTGTAGTCACGTGCCACAGCTGGCATTTTATATGGGTGCTGGGGATCTGAACTTAGGTCCTTGTGGTTGCATAGTTGGGGCATCTTGGGCACTGTAAAACTCGTGCCCAGGCAAGCATAAGGCAAGGTGGAAGGGGAAAAATCTAATGAAATCGGGGTCAATACACACTCATGGCTGGGGCATAGGTCCCATGAGGACAGAGCTAAACAAACTGCCAGGCCAGATGGCCAAGGTTGACTGCCGAGCTGAGGCCAGCAGGCATCAGCTGAAGTGTGTGCCCCAGTGAGGAGAAGGCTGATCACAGCTGGTGCACTTTCCATCCATGTACCTGTCACCTGATAGATGTGTGATTATAGTGCTAGGACAGATGGGGACATGGGTAACCCCACCACATGGACATGGACTGAAGGAAAGAGAGAGGATGGAGACCCCAGGCTGCTTATGACGTCTGAGTCCCTGTATCCAGCCCAGCTTTGCTTTTCCTCCTCCCCACCCATCCACCCAGCAGCAACACATATTGAGCACCTGCTGTATACTGGGCTAAAGCTATCACCTTATTCTCCTACCTGGCATAAATCAACCCCCATTTCCCTGAATGTCCTCTCTTCTCTTCACCTCTACATCTAGCTCAAGATGTGCTGTTTCCTGTGCTATAGCTACCAACTTCCTGTGTGGGGGCAGAGGTTCTCAGCTTCTATATCTCCCATTCTGTGCCTCATCTAAGCACAGAAGCGAGGCCAGCCATGGGGTATGTGTCAGAGGCAATGAAGAGACACACACCTGGGATAACCTTAGCTGAGGGTGGGCAGGAGCAAACAGCAATCCCCTCCTTCAAAACCACTGTGCCTGGGCCACTTGCCAGGCTCTCACTGCCTGCTGTGTGTCCTTGGTAAGTCGCATCTCTGAGCCGGTTTTCTTATTCATAAAGTAGACACCACAGCACGTACTTCATAGAGTCACATGTAAGGGTGAACTACAGTTACCTGCACCAGAACATTCTACCAAGCATGATTAAAAATGGTCCTTTTAAAATGGCATCTGAGGGGTTGGGGATTTAGCTCAGCGGTAGAGCACTTGCCTAGCAAGCGCAAGGCCCTGGGTTCGGTCCCCAGCTCCGAAAAAAAAATGGCATCTGAGGCTCAGTGGGTAAAATACTTGCTACACAACATGAAGAACAGAATTCAGATCCCCACATAGTCACATGAAAGCTACGAGCATGTGGTGGCTGCACGAAACCCCAGCCCTGAGAGGTGGAGAAATGGAGACAATGAGCAAGCTGACCGATCAGATCCAGACTCAGTGAGGAAGCAAGTAAGCGAGAGCCTCCACATACATACAAACACATGTGACCTGCACCTACACATGCCAAGACATGACCAAGCATGCACACATGCATTCACACCACACACATACTCTATATGATAGATGATAGATTGATAGGTAGATACATAGATGCATAGATAGATACATAGATACATAGATAGATAGATAGATACATACATACATACATACATACATACTTAGATACATAGATAGATAGATAGATACATAGATACATACATAAACAAATACATACATACATAAATAGATACTTAGATACATAGAAACATACATACATAAATAGATACTTAGATACATAGATACATACATACATAAATAGATACTTAGATACATAGATAGATACATAGATAGATACATACATACATACATAAATAGATAAATACATACATACATAAGTAGATACTTAGATACATAGATAGATAGATAGATAGATAGATGCATAGATAGATACATACATAGATAGATACATAGATACATACAAACAGATTCATAGATAGATAGATAGATAGATAGATAGATAGATAGATAGATAGATAGATAGATAGATTAGATGAGGAGATGAGATGAGATGAGATGAGATCATTTTAAGTTGCATTTGGGGACTGGGGAGATAGACCAGTAGGTAAGTACCTGCCAGGCAGCCATGAGAACCGGGATTCCATGTACCCACAGAAAGCCAAGCATGGTGGCACAGATTTGCAACACCAAAGATCTGGTGAGTTGGAGGCGGGAGAATCCCTGAAGGTCACTGGCCGGCCAGCCTGGACGAATGGGAAAGCCCTGATCGCAATGACAGACTGTCCCACAAAGCCAGGTGATGTTGTCTCAGAAAGGTTGATGTCTGTCCTCTATACACATACACGAATTGTCAGAAAGCCAGGCACAGTGGCTCACACCTATAAGCCCAACACTAGGCTGAAGCAGACCAACCTGTCTGCCGAGTCAAATATGTCTTCCCCAGCCTCCAGGCAGTTGCTCCCCGTTACTCTGGGCAGCAGTGGGAGGCACTTTTGCCAATAGCACATCTTTCAGGTTCCTTCTGCTGGATATGTGCTTGTGATTCCTCTGTGCTTAGCATCAGCAGGTGTATCCTGGCCTTCCTCACTCACCCTGCCCCTTTGGCTAGATGGCATGGCATCTCAGTGTGTCACTGAAGTATTAATTGGTCAGCACGTTAATTTGTTAGAGTAGCATGATGACTGGTGCCTCCCTTATTGAACAAATATTTTTATATTATTAATCTTAAGATAGAGACTTCATGTGTAGACCAAGCTGGTCTTGAATTCACAACTATGTGCCTGTCTCTGCCTCCCAAGATCTATGAGTAAAGGTATGTAGTACAGAGCCCAGTCTTGAACAAATATTTATTGACTGCTACAGTGGTTTGGATCTAAGTCAGCTCCAAAGGGTCGTGTGTTGCAGGATTGGGCCCCAGTGCAGCTGTGAGCAGAGCTGGGCTTCAGGGTAAGTACATTGTGAGGCTATGACATCATTGGTGGGTGGAGGGGTGGAAACTTGAGGAGGTGAGGTCTGGTGTAGGAAGTCAGGTCACTGTGGCTGCATTACTGAAGGGGTTATCAGAACCCCACTCCTTTCCCTTCTTGTCTGTCTTTTCTCTCAGCTGCCCAAAGTTAGGAGCACTTTAAACAAATTGAGTCTGGGCCTGAAGAAAGCTTGAAGGGGCTGGGAGATGACTCGGTCAATAAAATACTGTGTATACAAGCATAAGAACCTGAGTTCAATCCCCAGACCTCTAGGTAAAAGCCAGACTTGGGGGCTGGAAAGATGGCTCAGTGCACGCTGCTCTTGCAGAGTTTAGTTCCCAGCACCTACACCCAGCAGGTCACAACCACCAGTTACTTCAGCTCCAGAAGATCCAATACCCTCCTCAGGCACTGTACCCGTGTGCACACCCCCGCCCCAATACACACATATACTCATAATTAAAACAAACAAAATCAAGCCTTAGATGATGTAGAGAACCCATGTTCAATTTCTATCACCCATGTGGCTCACAGCTCTTTGTAACTCAAGTTCCAGGGGGTCCAACTCCCTCTTCTGGCCTCTATTGACAGCAGGCATCACAGGGTGCACAGGCTTAAATTCAAGCAGAACACTCATCTACATTTAAAAAAAAACTTTAAAAAATGAAGATAGGAAAAAAAGAAAGAGAAAGCGAGGGGAAGAAAAATGAGAGGAAAGGAAGGAGGAAGAAAGAAAGAAAGGAAGGAAGGAAGGAAGGAAGGAAGGAAGGAAGGAAGGAAGGAAGAGGGAGAGAGAGAAGTGGGTGTGTAGGCACAGCTGTAGCCAGGGAGTTGAGAAACAGAGGCAGGGGAATGGCCATCTGGCCAACCTAGCCCACACACTACAACCCATGAAAGGCCCTGCCTCGAACATCAGGTGGCTGGGATAAGGGCTCCGGAGGCCCCACCGATAGCTGAAGAGCGGCTCGAAGTTTATGGCTGCTGGGGAGCTTTCTCCTGGGGTATGGGCCCCAGTAGGATGTCCGTGCTCTAGTGTATGGCCCTACGGTTCCATACTTGTGGGCAGTCGTAATTGGGGTTTTTACATTGTTGTTTCTTTGTTTTATTTGAGACAAGGTCTTACCATGCAGCCCAAAACTCACTACGTAAACCAGGTTAGCCTTGAACCTATAGAGATTTGCCTGACTTTGCCTCTTGAGGGCTGGGATTAAAGTCACGCACAACAGTTCCTGGAGATACACACACACACACACACACACACACACACACACACACTCTAAAGCAGGGAGAAGCATGTGTTTGAAGGCAGAGAGGAAGAAGTGAGTGTGGAGAGAATGAAGGAACAGTATATAAGGCTGGTGAGATGGCTCAATGAATAAAGCCACTTGCTACCAAAATGATAACTTGAACTCCATCTCCAAAAGACATATGGTGGAAGGAGAGAACTGGCTTCCGTAAGTTGACCTCTGACCTCCGAAAACACACGGTAGCTTACATGTAAGTGTGTGTGCATGGCATGTGAGTGTATGTGCATGAGTAGATGCAGATGTCACACAAGATAAAGATAAATACAAAAAATTAAAAAAATATGCTGTATATATGAAAAAAGTCAAAAGAATACACTTAAAATATTTTTTAACAAGGTGTTTGGCTTCCAAAGAAAAGCTGCATTTGATACTGGGTTTGACACATACATGCACACACATGCATGTAAACACAAACAGATGAATTAGGAGTGTGCATAATATAGTTACCCCTCCTTTTTTTGTTGTTGTTTTATTGAGACAGTATCTCGTGTAGCCCAGGCTGCCCTTGTAGCTAATGTTTGTAGCTTCAACTTTTAATCATCCTGCTTCTGTCTCCAAAGTGTGAGGATTGCAGACATGTACCACTGTGCGGGAGTCAGAACCAAGTCCTGTTTCTAATGTCCAGACAGGTCTATGTAGGGCTAGGGACAGTAATGGGAAAAGGGGGTAGGGGGAGGTGAGTTGTGTGGTACCTGAGAGCATCTTCCATCCTGCCCTGGCTTCATTTCTGTTGCTAAGACAAAAGCAACTTAAAAAACAAAGGGTTGTTTCTGCATTACAGTTTAGGACCAGTTCAGCACAGCAGGGAAATCAAGGCAGAAGCTTGAAGCAGCCAGTCACATCCACAGTCCAGAGAGAGCAACTGCCCACTCCTGCTCAGCACCCTGTCTAAACATATACAGTCAGGATCCCCTGCCTAGGGAATAATGCCGCCCGCAGTGGGCTGGGTTTTCCCACATCAATTAATGTAATCAAGACACCCCCCCCCAACATGCTTACAGGCCAACCTGATTTGGATCCTTCACTGAGACTTTTCCCAGGTGATTCTAGATCATAAGTTGAAAACTAGTTCTAACCATCACAAGCTCCGTTTGGGTGTGTGATCAACCCAATTGTTAAATGCATTTAAGAAGGAATCCATCAGAAATGAGAGGAGACAGACACAAAGGCCACTCACTACGGGGTTCCATGCATGGAAACAGAAGGCACATGACTCCTAGGACCAAGGTCACACAGTGGCTGCTGCTCCGGCTGGGTGAGGGAGGTGACCCGAGGGTCTATGCTTCTTATCCGGAATGATGGGAAATGACCATGTAGGGTGGCGGTCGCACTGCCTCATAGGTATACAAATACTGCAACCAGTTTTAAGAAGAAATCAAGCCAGATCTAGTGGCTCCAACGAAGGAAGGAAGGAAGGAAGGAAGGAAGGAAGGAAGGAAGGAAGGAAAGAGGAAGGGAAGGAGGGAGGGAGGGAGGGAGGGAAGGAAGGAAGGAGGAAGGGCATTGGAACCCGATCCACTGGTAAAATGCTCACTGTGCTGACATGACGCGTGCCTCTGATTCCTCATTCTATTCGAAATATGCATAGTGGCACACAGCAGTAACCCAGCCAGGGATGACAGGGACACCTGTGTCCCTCCAACTCAATGGCCACAGCCTGGCAAACCCTCTAAGCCCCAGGAACGAGATGGAGAGTGATTGAGGAAGACCCTGGCCTCCACATACATGGGCACACATGTGCACATGCACCTTCATACATTTGCACACACCAACAGGTACACGCACGAAGTCATGCACCACATAGACAGAAGGAAGGGGAGGGAAGCCGCGTGTCTTCCTGAGAGGAGACCGTAAAGCAGCCTGTATCATGGAGTTAGGTTGTTTCTGTCAAGCCTCCCAGCTCCATCCTCAGCAAAAGACCCTGACGCATAGGTAGATGGTCAGTCTCACCCATGACTGTGAGGCCTCCGAGCTCGACTGTCCAGTGAGACACTCAGGATCTTAGCAATCTGGGGATGATTCTCATCCTGGGCTGGCAGGATCCAAGAATCCTCAAGAAACCCTGGCTTGACAACTCCTTCAACCTCCCTGCCTGGGCGGCTGTCCAAGGTCTGGCTTTCCAGGACAGTGTCTGGGGACTCAGGAGGGTGACTCCACCCACTGATTAAATCAACCCTTTCCTCCTTCAAGATGAACTTGACCTTGCCAGGGGGATCAGAATGAGTTGGCCCAGCAGCTCTAAGCTGTCTCATGCCGTGAAGACAGCCTGTATTGAAAGATCCCAGAATAGAACCTTCCTTCCTGACCCTTCCTAAGGGTCCTCAGAGCCTGTAGACTAACAATATTTAAAAAGTAGCCAGGAGTGCTAGCACGTGTCAATATTCTACCATTCAGGAGGTTGAAGGTCCAGACCAGCCTAGGCTACATGGAAACCCTGTCTCAGAGGGGGAAAAAAACAGTAATAAATAATAAAATAATAAACCCTATGCTAGAACCCAAAGTGACCGAGGTCTCAGAGGACACTACGTTGGTGGCCACTGCCCTCATCATTTCTTTCAATGTCAAATTCATTCTCTCCCTCCTGACCTTGAGGGCTGCTCATTGTGGGCTCTTTGGGAGAAGATGACATTGAATTAAACCCACCTTACGGGGAGGAAATGTGGCCCCTGCACAGGACGGCTTACGCACTTCTGCGGGTTCTTCTTGTATCTCAGCCAGCGTCTGGGAGGGGTGTGTCTCCCTGATCTGGGGGAGGGGTGTCTTCTTGTAGTCAGGAGGCAGAGTATTGGGGAGGGGAGGGGCTTGAGGCCATATAATGGGGGGGGGGAGTTGTAGCAGCTAAGCACACCTGAAGTATCTGCAAGTGACCTGAGATCACCCTAGAAATTCCGTGCATGGACATAAGGAGGCCATGTGAAGCCATCAGCTCTGAGCCAGATGGGGCTGCTGGTGGGGGTTATTCAGACGTGACTTTGGCCTAGACACAGGAACAGGGGGTGCAGGGAGGAGGCCTGTGCCGGCTGTTTCTGCTACCTCCAAGCTGCTGTGCTCCAGTTACATTTTGGTTTGGCTTCCTCTTGGGCCAGGTCTCAGGGACATCCCCCACCCTGCAACAAAGACTGGAGACTGCTGGGTAGCCCTGCACCCCAGTCCCACCGGCCTGGCCCAAGGTCCTTCAGGGGGTGTGCATGAGGCTGTCAGCATGGAGAGAGACTCAAAGGAGAGAAAAACTGACCGATAAAAAGAGAAAAGAAGAGAGAGGAGTTGGGGATAGAAAAGTGCGAGAAAGGGGAAAGAAAAAGACAAAAACAGGGGGGAGGATGGGGAGGGGAACACCCATAGAGAAGGGGAGTGGGAGGGGTTAGGGGGATGTTGGCCTGGAACCCGGGAAAGGGAATAACAATCAAAATGTAAATAAGAAATACCCAAGTTAATAAAGATGAGAAAAAAAAAGACAAAAACAGAGGAGAGGGAGAGAGAGACAGAAAAAGACAGAGAAAGGGGAGAAGACAGAGAGAGACGTAGAAAAGAGACAGAGACAGAGAAAGGAGAGAGAACGAGAGACAGACAGAGAAAGGAGAGAGACACAGAGACAGACAGAGACAGACAGAGAAAGGAGAGAGAAACACACACACACACACACACACACAGAGAGAGAGAGAGAGAGAGAGAGAGAGAGAGAGAGAGAGAGAGAGAGAGAGAGAGATCTTCATCTAAATCAATTCTCTCTAGGCTCTTCCAGGGCACAGGTCAAGCGGTGAAGGCAAGCATGAGACCTTGGCCCGGGACTCTCAGCAGCGCAGGAATACCCTGTGAGCAACGGGGCTGAGAAAAGCTGTCTGCTTGCTGGGCTTTAGACTGCTAGTTACTCCCAGAGCCCAGTCACGTGTCCCTGCAGGTGGCAAAGACATTGGTCGCCAGAGGCTACAAACCCAGAGCTGAGGGTAGTTAGAAGAAAACAAATTTGAGGGCTGGAGATGTGGCTGAATGACAGGCACTTTCCTAGTATGTGCAAGGTCCTGCCCCCCCCCCAAAAAAAACTACTTTAAAAAGAGAAATAAGACTACCCACTTACACACACTTTAAGAGAGACTCTCGAAAGAAAGACATGTTAGAGGTTTGCTTTTGTTTTGTTTTTCAAAGAATCAAGTAAATTTTGAGATCAACTCAAAAGAAAAATTATTTACAGAGAAAGGCAGAGAACTATTGGAATAAAAAAGAAAACTGAACTCCTTATGGAACGCCATGCCCTACTCTAGGCACTCCACTCTGCCGAGCTCTGCTCACCTGCATCGGATCTAGTGGGTGTTACAGCCAGTCCTCCCGGAGTCCCGAGGGTCCCTCCTGGTCAGCACCCGGGCTTGCAGCAGTGAGCGGTACACAGATCCATGGACTAGCCCGCCCTAGAAGTGCATAAAATGCGTGGGGCGCCAAGAGCTGCGCACCGAAGCCAGTGCGGACAGAACAGGGCAGCTGCTCCAGCTGTGGCTGAAGGAGGGGCGAGCTGCTGTGAAGCTCGGGGGAAGGTTGAACTGACCAAGCTCTCTGATCCTCTGCAGTTAAGTATCTCGTGCCATCCAACCAGGAGCTGAGAGCAAGCCTCCTCCGTTGCTCCTTGCAGGGAATCAGAAGATTTTTCTTGATTTTCTGTGTCTCTTAACTCGGCACAGTGACTTCGCAGTGCCGAGCAGAAAACTCTTGGGGGCGGGGCGCTTTGAGGGTGGCGCTCAAGGTACCACTCTGCTCCACCTGATCCTGGCGAGTCAGGGAAGGCAGGAGGCTGCTCAGAATTCAGCCACATCCCCTTTACCGATGGCGACCTAAATTATTCATGCTCTTAGAGAAACAGTATTTAGGATGCAGCTGCTTATCTATGCCCTGAAAACAGGTTTCGGCTCCTCTGACCTCCTCAGGGCAATATTACCACAGCAGGACCTAGAAAACAGAACCGGATCTCTTCTGCGCAGGGCTCCAGAGTACAGGCTGCACACTTGTCTGCCGCTGAGAACTTAGACCAAAGATTCTTATCCTCCTCTTTTTTTCTTTTTTTTTTTTTTTAAGAGGATGGAACCCAGGACTTTGAAAATGCTAGGCAAATGATCTACCATACCCCAACCAATGCACCCTGTGATTTATTTACTCTTAACTGATTGGTTGATTGAGACACTCCATAGGCCAGAATAGCTTTGAACTCACAGAGACCCACCTGCTTCTGTCTCCCAGTACCGGGATTAAGGTTTGTGTCACCACAGCAAGATTCTACTTACCTATCTTTGAGGTAGTGTCTTGCTCTGTAGCCCAGGCTAGCACTAAACTCTACACCCTGTCTCAGCCTCCCCTGTGCTGGGATCACAGATATCCACTGCTACCTACAGTAGACACCTGTGTTTCTTTTTAAAGGGCTATATATTTCCCATAAGAAACAGCAAGGAGCCAGCAAGATGGCTCAGTGGGTAAAGATGCCTGCCCCCAAGCCTGACAACCTGAGTTTGACTCCTGGGACCCATGTGATGGATCTGTGACTAATATTTAATAGGCTCACCCCAGCGCTTGTCTCCAGTAAGATGTTTCTTCTCTGATCTCGGCAACATTCACAAGCACAGCTGCTCTGGCCTTTAAGGGCACCTGCACTGTGCGCCCAGACACACATAGGCATACACACACAAACAAAAATAAAAATAAATCTTTAAAAAAAAATCACGAAGCGCAAGGCCCTGGGTTCGGTCCCCAGCTCCGAAAAAAAGAACCAAAAAAAAAAAAAATCACACACACACACACACACACACACACACACACACACACACACACAAGAGAAGAAAGAAACAAGCATAAACAATGAAACACAGCTGAAGACACTGGGAGCACCCCACGACAGGAGCACCCCACAACATGGACACCCCACAATAGGAGCACCCCACGACAGGAGCACCCCACTACAGGGTTACTACGTTCTTTGCTCACTTGTGTGTGTGTACCTCAAGGTGGCTCATCAGGGAAAAAGTCTGCTGTCAAGCCACATTCTGAGTGATCCCTGTGGTAGAAGGAGAGGAGCCTTTTCAACAGCTCCAGAGGAATGACTCTTGAGGTTGTCCTCTGCCCTCCACACTCACACCATGGTGCGCGCACACGTGCGCGCGTGCACACACACACACACACACAGCTTTTATGTGGGTTCTGGGGTACTCAGGCTTGCACAACAAGTACTTTACCAACTATACCCCTCAACCAAAAATTTTATTTCTAAAAATAAGATAGTTCTAGATTTGACCCCTGGTCTTTAGTTTGCTGACCTCTAGGATATGTAAACATTTACACTCAAAAAGTGCTTTTCTGAGTCATGGGCTCTGTTGCCTTGAACAAGTCCCTTAAGCCTGTGTCATCTCCTGTTCAAAACTGGGCCAAGACCTGAGAAGGATTGTTTTGACTGTGAAGTCAGACGAGGCTGTCGGAGGTACCAGGAACTGGAAAAGGCCACACGACACAAGATGTTATCACTGGTAGGCAGGGAGCCCCAGGGCTGCACAATTAGCATCAAATTTTCCTAGTTCATGCCATGTGACTCGTGTGAGTCACTTCGTGAACATAAATAACCGTTCCAGCTTCCTTAAGAGTCCTTTGGAAATGTCAAAAAGTTCTGGTTTTCCTTTGTGCAAGTGAGAGCATCCTGAGTCAGCTCTCTTCTAACTCCGGTGGCTTTTCATGGTGAACAATTGCTCCCAGTTATTCCCTCCTTCCTGTTTACAGAGCCTTGCTGCATTATCAGTGGGGTGACACGTGTCCCAGGCCTTTGACTTGGGCGTGATCACATGGCTTTCTTTAGTTGGTGGCACATGACCAGCCTGAGGATATAACCTGTCCTCTTGTCTTACCCTGAGAACAAGTGTCCCCAGAGAAAAAACAGACCCCAACTGGATATATGCCAAGCAACGCACACGGTCTCTCTGGGAAGCCTCGGATAGTTGAGAACTGGTGATCCCCCTGCCTCTGTCTCCTGGGTGCCAGGATGGCCAGGGAATGTGGCTGTGATGGCTCATTTTGGTATCAGCTTGCCTGGGCTGAGATATCTGTGCAGTTGGCAAGACTCAGTTGCTAGGTGTTGTCTGCAAAGGGATTTTCAGAAATGCAGCATGTCTCGGGGTGGGGGTGGGGATGTTGAGTTCCAAGGCCTCGTGTGGGTTGTTCAAAGCATCATGGGACACCATCGCTCTGAAGATCGCTGAGTCTCATTCACTCAGAGGACATTTGAGAGTCATGTCCAGATGTTCATGACCAATATACTCACCCGTGTCACTGTCACCACCACTACTACCATCACCACCACCATTACAACCATCATCACCACAATCACCACATCACAACCATCCCCACCACCACCATCACAACCACCACCACCATCACAACCATCACAACCATCATCACCACAATCACCACATCACAACCATCATTACAACCATCACCACCACCACCATCACAACCACCACAACCATCATCACCACAGTCACCACATCACAACCATCACTACCACCACAACCATCATCACAACCATCACCACCACCACCATCACCACCACCCATGACCATTATCATCACCATCCCAATTGTCATTATCACCATCGTCATCATTATCACCACCACCATCACCACCACTGTGACAGTCACCATCCTCCCTAATATTACTATAAGTACTCACCACCATGACCTTTATCTCACCATGGCCAACATCACCACGTCACCATCAACTTGATCCTCATTGTCCGCCACCATCACCATTTTCTCCAGAGCAACTGGAGTGGTTAAAGGCCTGGGTCCACAAAACCAGCATTGGATTCTTTGTTTCTACACTCAAATCAGCTCTGTGCCTTTTAGGAACCCACTTAAACTCTCCATGCCTCAACTCCATAGTCAGCAACATGTACATGATAACATTCACATCTCCATTCCAGGCTAGTGCAAAAGCAGCACATGCATGAGGCCACTGTACAGCCTTAGCCCATGCCAGCACCGCTCTCCACCAGAGTCCATAGAAAGCAGACAGCACGTGAAACCGTGACAGGCCTTGGAAGCACTTAATGAAATCTATAAACAACAAATGCAGTGTTAGCCAGACGATGTCATGGCCACCGGAGGGACAGGCTGCAAAGTTTGAAAGAACGATGAGAAGTTTCCAGAACGCACAGATGGAGAGGGAAAGGTGTGGCCCTAGCAGAAGCTTGGCAACCGAGAGTATAGGAGGCTTAGCAAGCACCTGAGATCTGCCCACATTCTCGCTTTGTCTGTGAGGGACTCCTGTTGGATGGGCTAATTGGCAGAAAGGGAGCTGCAGAGCCTGATGCTGTCCTCTGGATTCAGCCTTCCAGGAACCAAACAGGGGCAAGACACCAGCTCAAGGGAACGGGCAGCCTTCTCCCAGGTGCCCCACTGATGCAAGTTGGGCCGTCTTTCTCACTAGCCTGCAGCGGGCTCACCTCATTTTACTCCCTTCTTGCTACCAAAGAACACAGACAGAAAAAAGAAAACAGATTCCCCAGAGAACCCTGTCTGATAATAGGAGAAACCTCTCCTAAACCACACATCTCCACTCCTGGCAACAGCGTCCTGAGCCCCACTAGGGAGAGGGGAGCATTTATGCTGCTTGTAGTCTCCGGGGCATGGGCTGGGCATGGAGAGTGCTCACACCAAGTGTGACAACACAAGCTGCTCTCACAGCCCTGGCTGGGAACCATGCCAGCTGGCAGCCATAGCCCAGAGAACACCTCTGTCATTTATCCAGGCAAGCAAATTACTACTTATGTTCTGGGCAAAGTCCAATCACATGGCACCCGTGAAGACAAGAGAAGACAAAACAAAGGCATGTGAGAGCCGGACAAAGTGGCACACACCTGCAATCCCAGCGCACAGGAGTCTGAGACAAGAGGATCGCCGTGAGTTTGGAGCCAGCCTGGGCTACAGAGCGAGTTCTAATCCAGCCTCAGAAACCCTGTCTCAAATAAAAACAGTTAAATAAATAGATAACCAAATTATCTTAGTTAAGGTTTCCGTTGCTGTGAAGAGACACCGTAAAACAACTCTTTTTTTTTTCTTTTTTTCTTTTTTTTCGGAGCTGGGGACCGCACCCAGGGCCTTGCGCTTCCTAGGTAAGCACTCTACCACTGAGCTAAATCCCTAGCCCCTAAGGCAACTCTTATAAAGGAGAGCATTTAATTGCAGCTAAAGTTACAGTTCAGAGGTTCAGTCCATTATCATGGTAGGAAGCACGGCAGCATCCAGGCAGACAGGGTACTGGAGGAGCCCAGAGCTCTAAATCTTGATCCGAAGGCAGCCAGGAGAGCGGTCTCTTCTGCACTGAGCAGAGCACTGACACAATTCCTCCACCAAGGACACACCTGCTAATGGTGCCTCTTTCCGTGGGCCAAGCATATTCAAACCACCACAAAAATTCTCCTTTGAAGACAGTGGAACCTTTAATCATGAAGTAGATTCAATCTTTACCCACTTGGCACTCAGTAGGACTCTGGATGCTTCCTCTGACTTCATCCTTTTTCCCTCTAGCGAGTCATCTTAACATATTAAAGTAGAATTACATCACTATTCTCTTTTCCTTAACTCTCTCCAACCCCTCTCATGGCCCCCACTCTCAAATTAATGGCTTGTTTTTCTGTGATCATTATGCTACACACACACACACACACACACACACACACACACACACACACACACACACACACACACCCATACACATACACCGCCCTTGGGCTTACAAAGTGGGTGAGGCTGGCCACTGAGCTCCAAGGGTCCACCTGTCTTTGCCTCCCAAGCTCTGGGATGACAAGTGTGTTGTAAACTCAGGTTTTCATGCTTGTATTACATAGACTGAACTACCCTCCAGGTCCCAACTAATATCTTTAGAAAAATATTTTGAGATAGTCTTATTGGGTTGGCTGGCTTGGAACTTGCTAGGTAGACCAAGCTGGCCTTGAACTTACAGTGACCATCCTGCCTCTGCCTCTAGAGTGCTGAGATTAAAAGTGTATCCCACCACTTCTGATACAGCTGAGCCTGTTTTGAGCACATTCCCCAAACTCCCATGGAACTGTAAGCGGTGTCTAAGAATTAAGACGTTATTCCCACACACTGTTTCCGGTTGCTCGCAGGTAAGTTAGCTGCCACCTGTCATCAAAGAATCTTCTCTTTACAGCAATATGGAAGCCATAACTGGACATAATGCAGAGACCGAACTAATGTGGGGATCCCAGCCCTAGTGGACACATCCGAATTACAGATCCGCATTATAGCTCAGGAAACATGGAGGAATTGGAGGCAGAAAGATTGTAGGTACAAGACCACCAGTCTCTGTGAAACAGTCTCTCTAGGAACACTGTGTGAGGAAGGCCAGAGAAAGGGTAAAATCAGCAGACCTGCTGCCTACGTTAGGGTTTCATTGCTGTGAAGAGACACCATGACCAAGGCAACTCTTATAAAGGAAAACATGTAATTGGCACTGGCTTACAGTTTCAGGGGTTCAGTCCATTATCATCATAGCAGCATCCAGGCAGACATGGGCCTGCAGAGGTGCTGAGAGTTCTACATCTGGACCCTCAAGCAGCAGGAGGAAAACTGTGAGTCACACTGGGCATAGCTTGAGTATCTGAAACCTCATAGCCCGCCCCTCCACAGCGACACACTTTCTCCAACAAGGCCACACCTCCTAATAATGCCACTCCCTATAAATGTATGGAGGTCAATTTTATTCAAGCCTTCATACCTGCTAATGGAAAGGGAAATTTTCATTGAGTCCCACCCCTAGACAAGGAACCATAAGCAACTAATGACTGCTGGGAGAGGGAGAATTAGCTGTACCCAGGGATGAGCTCCCTTATGGTTGCCCAATACAAAGTAGTCAGCCCTAAAACCACATGCACAAACAACAAAAATGGACTCATTAGGTTGTGTTTATATGTTTACACACACACACACACACACACACACACACACAGAGAGAGAGGGAGAGAGAGAGACAGAGAGAGAGAGAGAGAGAGAGAGAGATGCATGTGTACACACATCAGATTAAATTAATCTTCACTTGTTTTACAGAGGTCTTTAAAAGGATCCTTAAACTGTAGATATTCCCTCAGATACTATAGAAAAGTATGCCTGTCTAGCTTGCACAACCCTAGAGTCATTCCCTAGAAACACACACACACACACACACACACACACACACACACACCCAACTTGATAGCATTCAGAGAAACTGAAACAAACAAGAAATCTGGGTAACTAGATATTGAGGATAAATATGAAACAGATTAGGAAGTCATGAGACTATGTCTGTCTTAGTCTGCTTTGTTTGTCTTAGCTACTATCCAAGTGCTGTGAGGAGACACTGTGACCATGGCAACTTCTAAATTAAAGCATTTAAATGGAGCTCACTTACCATTTCAGAGGCTTAGTTCATTTCCATTATGGTAGGAGTCATGGCAGCAAACCAGCAGACACTGGAACAGTAACTGAAAGCTCATATCTGAACTACAAGTTGACACAGAGAGAGAACTGGTTTTTGAAGCCTCAAAGCCCACCCCTAGTGACACACCTAGGTCTACAAGGCCACACCTCCTAAACCTTCACAAATAGTTCCACCAACTAGGTACCGAGTATTTGAACATATGAGCCTACGGGGTTCATTCTCATTCAAGCCATCACAGTGTTACTAGAACGAAGTGCATGAGGCCAGGTAACTTAGAAATGTTAAAACTTATGTCATGCTCACCCACAGGAGTCTCTCTCTCTCTCTCTCTCTCTCTCTCTCTCTCTCTCTCTCTCTCTCACACACACACACACACACACACACACACCTCTCTCTCTCTCTCACACACACACACACACACACACCTCTCTCACACAGAGAGAGAGAGAGAGAGAGAGAGAGAGAGAGAGAGAGAGAGAGAGAGAGACTCTGTAGTTGCTACAGGCAACCCAGATGGGGGGAAGCACACAGAACAGCATTCGTGGGCTCTATGCATGCATTGCACCATGTTCCAAGAGCAGCTTGTGGATGAGGCATCAGGAGTCCTTGAACTGATTCTCTGTGGGTTCCGGGATGGATTTCGGGGTGATATCTATGAGCAGTTCACAGCCCAGCTTCCTTCATTCACAGACTTGAGAGCCAGCTGTTGTGATGGTTGATCTTCATTGTCAACTTGACTGGATTTGGGACTGCACGGAGAGTTTCCGAAGTTTATCCGAAATGGGATGGCACACTCTGAAGGTAGGTGGCACCATCCCGTGAACTGGGAGCCCACACTCAATAAAAAGAAAGAGAAGAAAGTCAGCCCCTCAGTGAGAGTCTTCTTGCTGCACCATGCTATGGTAGAAGGTCAAAGAGAGAGGCAGGGGTGGAGAGGATGAAGAGAGAGATAGAGGCAGAGACAGAGAGACAGAGGGACAGAGACAGAGACTCAGGGTTAGCATTGATCTCCTAAGGGTGATGCTGTGATTGACACATGTCATTAAGCCCCATCCCACCCCCACTATTGCACAGGATACTCAGCTTTCCAGCCTCTGCTTTGGGGGTGCACATTCAAACCACAGCCAGGTCATTTAAGTTTACTAAAATAGTGTTCATAAGTTAAAAAATCGTGGACCAAAAAAAGGAAAAAATTGTGGACCAAAAAAAAGAAAAAATCGTGGACCAGTGAGATGGTTCAGCAGGTGAAACACTTGTCCTGAAGACCTGATAATCAGACTTCAGCCCCCAGTTCCCTACATAAGAGGCCAGAGGTGAGGACAAATGTCCGTTAGCCTAATATCCCATGGTGAGACGGGACAGAGACAGGAGAATCACCTGGAACTCCCATCTAGAGCAGCGCAGAGATGAGACCTGCACAAGGTGAAGCTGAAATCCACCTCTCCAGAGTGGACCTGTGAGCCCCAGGGGAGTGCACACACACACACACACACACACACACACACACACACACACTGGGTATGGTGTACACCCTTAGCTCCAACACTCAGAAGCAAAAGCAGTGGATCTCTGTGAGTTCCAGGCCAGCCAGGGCTACATACTGTTTAAGCAATAACAACAAAAAATTAAAGAGGAAAACTGACTGTTTAACAGGCATCCTACAAGGACACTTGACCAACAGGCAGAACCACTCCACAGTACTCAAGGGTGTAGCTGACAAGAGAAGTTTCTAGAAGGACCTGGAAGGTCCTTCTGCCCTTATATTGTCTTGACTTGCCCGCACCTTCCCACTACCGTGCCTTTTCTGCTCAGCTCATAACTGCTACCGGTTCAGCTCTGTGCTGTCGAGTCTGTTGGCTGTTTGGCAAGCCCCACTGTGTTTAATAACACTCGCCTGTGTCGGCAGCATCTCTGGCCTATAATTGTTCAATAAATAGGCTTTAAGCTATGTGTACGTTACATGGATCAGGATCCTAAGCAGATGTACCCACAATCCCCCAGCTTTTCAGATAGCTTTAGGACATCGTTCCATTTTTATCTCCTAACTGTTTTCCACTGGGAAGTGGGAGCAGGTGGAATCCCGATTTTCTCCTAATTGGACTGGAGACTAAAATAAATTTTAGATCTGCTGGCTTAGAGGAACTCGCATGTACTGGTTCCAGCATGACAGGAAGTTAATGTGGCAGAGAAGCAGAATGTAGCAGAAGTGTGACTGGCATGATAGGGTACTTGTGTTCTGTCACTGAGCCCCTCTTTAGAGGACCTCACCTTAGCCCACTGGAGAATTTCTGTTCCTTTCTTTGAACTACCTCTCAGTTCCCTAGGCATGGGTGACATCTAACATCTAGAAGATGAACATGATGCAGAGTTGTTCCCACTGGACAATGAGTTTCCTGAAGTGCTCGATTATTGGCTGTTATGAGATGAATGGTATCCCTCCCCCAGAGATGTATGTTTATATTCTAGCCTTCAGATTACAGGTGGTGGACATCTGTGATCCCAATGTGCAGGAAACTGAGGCAAGAGGACTTTGAGTTCCAGACCAACCTTGGATACAGAGTGAGTCTCTGTCTCCAAAAACCCAAAGTGAGTAGATAATTAAGTTCTAAATTTCAGCATCTTGAACATAAGCTAATGAGGGTCAAATGAAGAAAAACTTGCATTGGAGAACAGACCGCAGTATGTCTCCATTCCGAAAGTGCTTGCCTAGCACACATGAGGCCCTGGTTCCATTCCCAGTTCTGCAATAACTAGGTGTGGGGCCATGCCTGTCAGACCAGCACCCAAGAGCTGGAAGCAGGAGGATCAGAAGTTCAGGGGCATCCTTGGTTATAGAGTGAGTTCCAGGATATATGAGACCTGTTATGGGGAGCTCTGTCACAGGCATGCTGTCTGTACAAACCAGTGGTCTGGGTTCAACCCCCAGAGCCCACGGCTAAAGATTGTAACTTCAGCCATGGAAGGCAGCTCTCTGGAGAAGCCCTGGCTGGCCAGTCCAGCCTACTCAAGAGTTCTAGGGCAGTGAGTGACTCTCCGAAAGCAAGGTGGACAGGGATTGAGGAGCCACACCCAACGTTATATCTGTACATGTCCCTTCCCATAAGGCATGTGATTTTAACCATTTGCACACCCAATTGTATGGGGCACAAGATGGTAAGTAGAGGTTCTCTCTAAAAAGTTACTAGAAGGCAAGATTTTGCCTTAATGTCCATGCATCCAAAGCTAATTCAGGCAAGATTCTAGTCTTCCCCGGATATGTTGAAAATACACTTTAAGCTGTCTAAATTTGATTCTAACTAGGATATAGAAAGTGATACCCTCTGTTCAGAGATGGAGTGGTGTATCCTGATCCAGACTGGGGTTATGGGGTTATCCAGGTATGGAGTTGCTGGGCGCATTGTTGGGAGAGGGGTGTGTGTGTGTGTGTATAGGTAAAGGAACTAGGCTGCCAAGGACACTGTCATAAGAGCACTGTGTATGCACAGCACAACATCAAATATGCTCCAAGGTAGACTGTCTCCTGTGCCTGTCTCAGTTTCAGGTCATCCTGGGCTAAAGACACCTCTAAAAAACAACCAATCAACCCCCCAAAATATTCAAGTGATAGACTATTAATGTGTCGGTTTAATTAATTAATTTAGTCAGCTTTAGGACAAGTCTCATTTGGTCCTGACTGACACTATATGTTTGGTCCATTTGACCACATTACAACCTCCTTCCACACATGGCCAGTTTTCTTTGAAGTTCTCCACCACCTGGTAACACATCCAGGAAGACCCGGACACCACAGCTGTGTTCTTTATATCCTCCAGCCACCAGAATTGTATGTCAAATACATCTCTCTATAAGTCACCGGACTCAGGTATTTTCTTATAGCTATGTAAAGTAGACCAAGACATCTCCAAAAACCCTCATGATGTTGGCAGTATTTTATGAATTGGGAATTGAAGATACAGAGAAGTGAAATTTTCATTGACAATAGGTGGTGGAGAAAGAATTCAAATTCAGGGATCAGATATGACAACAAGCACAACACTTCATAAACCCAGAACCTAAGTCACAAATCCATGAAGAGCTACATTGACAGAAGAAACAACAGGCAACAGATACACGCTGCAAAACTGTGGAGTATAGATAAAGAAATAAAAGATAACCAAAGATCAATGTCTTGGTTATGGTTTCATTTCTGTGAAGAGACACCATGACCAAGACAACTCTTTTTTTGGGGGGGGTTCTTTTTTTCAGAGCTGGGGACCGGACCGAACCCAGGGCCTTGTGCTTCCTAGGCAAGTGCTCTACCACTGAGCTAAATCCCCAACCCCTCCAAGACAACTCTTAAAGGGACAACATTTAATTGGGGTTGGCTTACAGTTTCAGAGTTCAGTCCATTATCATCATGGTGGGAAGCATAGCCGCATCCAGGAAGACATGGTGCTGGAAGAGTCAAGAATTCTACATCTTAATCTGAAGGAAGCCAGGAGAAGACTCATCCACACTGAACAGAGCTTGAGCATAGATACCTCGAAGCCCTCCTACAACTTCCTCCAACAAAGCCACGCCTCCTAATAGTGCCACTCCCCTTGGGTTAAGCATTTTCAAACTACCACAATCGATATACTCTGGGAACATATTGATGGAGTGTTTTTCAATGGAACTCATAAAAATCAAATCTCAAAAGATATAGGGTAGATAAGACACAGTTGAGGGAAAATTAGTGAAAAAGAACACAGAGATGAAGAAATAACCTTGAGTGTGAGGCAAAAAGACAAGAGGCATGAAGTAGTAGACAGTGAGAGAGATAAAGGATAAGATGACTAAATCCAAGAACAGCTAATAAAGACCCAGAAGGGAGAGCTAGGGCTAGGGCTCAATGAAAACTTGCCTAGCTTTGCGAGTTTTTAAAAAATGCCACATCTTATATTAGGGCAAATGGAAACTTATGAAGTCAGATAAAAATTTAAGAGGTCAGTTTTGAATACAACATGCATTTAAGTTTTTATTAAAAAAATTCTTAGACAATATCTTTTGGTCATGTTGTTCCCCTCTACCAACTCCTCCCAGATTTTCCCTGGATGGAAATGAGGACCACTCCTAGGTATGTTTGAGGAGGGTTTTACTGTAGATATAAGGGAGAGCACAGCCAGAGGGATCTGCAGACTAAACATGGCCAGCAGAATAGACCAGACCATGGAAGAGAGAGAGCAGGGAGAATGATAGAGGAAGAGAAGAAAGAAGGCCATGAGAGGAGACGAGCCAAGAAAGTATGTGGCCAAAATGGCTGAGGTTATGCAGGAAAGAGAAGCTGGGTGGAGGGAAGCAAAGATTAGGGGCTGGAAAGGTTTGGAGGAGGGCTGGAGTGAGAAGCGCCAAAGGGAGCCAGGTCTCTGTGATTAGAGGAGATTCTGGGGGAACCTGGCAGTCAATGTCCACTTTGATATGTTCATAGACAGCTCAGTCAGTCATTTGTCCTGAATTTCTTCTAGTCCTAATACACCACCACCTCCCTACAACCACACAACTTGATGATCTTTCTCTCTATTAATCAAAAGAGGACCAACCACCAAACCATGCAGTTTAATAACCAGAACCTCCGTCCTTTAGAGGCTATTAAGAAAAGATACTAGGCTGTAGCCTGGGGCCCTTGAGTGCTCATTCCAGGGCCTTGTGCATACAAGCCAACATTTTGCTAAAACCCCTAGATGGTCTGGCACCTATATTATGTAGTGCACCATCACCCTGGCTTCTAACATATGTTTTAATTGAAAACATTTTAATCACAAAAAGTCCACAAAAAAGCCATAGAGTTTATTTTGTGTTGAGCCACTGTCCCTGGGCACAAGGCCTGCCCTAGAGTGTGGTTGATGTACCCAATAACTTTTCATTATGGAAAACAGATTTTTTTTTTTGTGGTTCTTTTTTTCGGAGCTGGGGACCGAACCCAGGGCCTTGCGCTTCCTAGGCAAGCGCTCTACCACTGAGCTAAATCCCCAACCCCGAAAACAGATTTTTTTACCCCTTTGCCAGCAGGTATAAATTACAAATAGCTTTCTGATTAGGGGTGGGAGCCCAGGTCCACTTCCCCCTCTCAGTGCCAGAATCATAGCTGGCTTGAACCTATGTATGTCTTGTGTATGCTGCCAGATTCTGTGAGTCCAGAAAGTTCTTTTCAATACCCATAATCAACATAAAGCAAACAAAAGAAGAGTGGAGGCTCTGAGAGGCTACGTCTGTGATCACAGCACTGTGGAGGTGGAGGATAGGAAACACAGGAGCTCGTGCCAGACTGTGCTACAGACCGCTTATCTAAAACAAAACAACCCCGAAAAGAAAGGCTCGAGTGGAGACACTGAGGACCCAGTGTTAGGGATCCTGAGGCTGAAGGATCACAAGTTCAAATTTCCATCTCAAGGAAGAAAGTGAGAGGGTTGGGAAGATTGCCCAGACTGTAAAGGTCTTGTGCCCAAGACTGAGGACCTGACTTTTGAATCTTAGAACCCAAACAGGTAAAACCAGGCACAATAGCAGACATCTGTAGCCCCAGTTCTCCTATAGCAAAATGAGAGGTGGTGTTGATCCCAAGATTCACAAGAGAAAAATCAGGTCCACAATTTTGAGCCAAATTTGAAGCAAGTTTTAATTAAAATGCTGACAGGGATGGACTTTGGTCAGGACCATCCCTGATTTTTTTTTTAAAGATTTATTTATTTTATGTATATAAGTATACTGTCGCTGTCTTCAGACATATCAGAAGAGGGCATCACATCCCATTACAGATGGTTGTGATCCACCATGTGATTGCTGGGAATTGAACTCGGGACCTCTGCAAGAGTGTTCCTAACCACTAAGCCATCTCTCCAGTCCAACATCCCTGATTTTTAAAGACAAAAGCATACAGCCACCGAGTCTTCCAATATGGCTTTGTTATTTTCCAAGAATGAGAACTCTCAGCATTCCATGAAGTTACCCGGTCCTTGGGGGGATGGAGCTTACAGGTTAACTTTGAGTCTTTTATTCCCCCACCTCCACAACCCCTTGAGTTGTTTCTTGAGCTAAATCCTTGGCTCTGTAATGGGAACTTGTTTATAATGAGATCTAACAACCAGCTTCATGGTACCCAGATAGATCATTTAGTCGTTGTATCAATGATGAAAAAGCCAACAGTAATGCTGGCTGACATCAGAGTTACGATCTAAGAGAAGCCCGAAAGTCGACGATGTACTAGTTATTTATTTTTATCCCCGGCCTCCTTTTTGAAATGTTCCTTTGAGTGGACCCAGACTATAATCCTAAATTGTAGGGAGCGACATGGTAAAACAAAGATGGCGCCGACATCCAGTCCGGTCTGGTAGTAAACGACTTATCGCGCATGCGCAAGCTTGTCCCCTTGCCAGGGCGGCCGTAGGATAATGAGGTGATCCGGCGCCCACCTGTGGTGAACAACAGTACTGCGCATGCGCGGGTTTTGCACCTGGCATCAGTTGGCAGGGATGTTAATATGCTGATGAGGGATTCATGCTCCACCAATCCCTGAAGGACAATTAGCATAGCCTCAGCCTGCTGTGTATATAAGGCGAGTGCTTTTGATGCTCGAGGTCCCCATATCAGCAAAGAGGTGGTCCTGCAATAAAGGCTGTTTGAGAAGAATCCGACGGTGCTGTGTCTTCCTTGCCGACCGAGGTGGGCGCGACACTAAATGGTTTTTACAGAAACAATAACTTTTTGTTTTTTTTAAAGATTTATTTATTTTATGTATATTAGTACACTATAGCTGTCTTCAGACACACCAGAAGAGGGCATCAGATCCCATTACAGATGGTTGTGAGCCACCATGTGGTTGCTGGGATTTGAACTCAGGACCTCAGGAAGAGTAGTCAGTGCTCTTAACCACTGAGCCATCTCTCCAGCTCCCAATAACTTTTTCTTACAGCCATATAATACCTCTTGGTTCTTCACAAAGCAGGCCAAGTGCCCAATCATATTGTAGAGCTCTTTCAGTTAACGAATCTACCTGCTAATAAATCTGAGCCCCCTTTCCTGGTATCCCAATGATCATTGTAAGTGGCCATTTGTCTCTTATGCCAGGAAGTTTCCTTTTGACTTAGCACTTCAGCCTGTTGTGGGGACAAGGGATGAGGCACTTTCTTCTGTAACTGCTTACCACTGACATTAGGGCATTGTTGCCAGAGCCCAGGAAGCCTGAAAGGCTAGTCAAGGGCTGGGCAACGGGTCTGTGGTGCTAGGAAGTCTTTGTTAACCCCGAAAGACCACCAAGGAGCCATTTCTGATGTGATAGCATTAGGGTCTCTTTATTACAAACTCGGGCTTGGGCTCTCCTCCAACCCAACCCAAGTCCAGACCTCACCAGCAGGATGGGAAGGGAAGGCGGGGCAGCCTCAAACCCTCAGCAGGACAAGGTTTTATCGGAAATGGATGTAAATGAGGGGGATCTATCTTGGAAAGTATCTATCTGAATGTCTCTTGTAAGGCAGTAGGTGGGTGCTCTGAAGCAGACTGTATACAGATAAACAGAAAAGTCCATCTGAAACAATTGGACTGATTTCTGATTACCTGTTGTAGGAAGTAGCTAGGGAGTGACTCTGGCTAAGGACAAGCCTGGTACATACTACAGCTTGGGTTTAGCTTCTCTTTTAAGATGGAGTAGGTTTGGCCCCTCAGGGCATTTATCAGAAACATCTGATGAGCTGGCCCAGTTGAAGAGACAGGGAGTAATCCCGTCAGCTGGATTACTCAACTTTCAGCAAGTCCAGACCTCACCAGCTTGCAGCCTGTGGATGATTCCCGGACAGTGTCTACTGAGACAAATATAGACTAGAAACAGATGTTAAAATGTAGGAAATTAAAGGAAAAGCTTACATCTGGAACTTTCAGGCCCATAGTCCTAGTAACTGGGGAAGGGGAGGAGTCTCGAGACCAGGAGAGAGATCCCACTCTCAGGAATAGACATGTGCAGAAACTTAGGCTGTACTTAACGTGGAATCCATTGTCCTGTGACAGATAGATCCAAGCGGTGTGACTTCTTTGACTCCTTGAAGCTTACTCCTTGAATTTTTAGCTTACAAAAAGAGGTAAAATTTCTAGATGTCTTAGCATTAATCTATACTGAAAACTACATTTTTTTAAAAGTAGTTAACAGGGGGCTGGAGAGATGGCTCAGTGGTTAAGAGCACTGACTGCTCTTCCAGAGGTCCTGAGTTCAATTCCCAGCAACCACATGGTGGCTCACAACCATCTGTAATGGGATCTGATGACCTCTTCTGGTGTGTCTGAAGACAGCTACAGTGTACTCACACATAAATAAATAAATAAATAAATAAATAAATAAATAAATAAATATTAAAAAATTAAAAGTGGCTAACAGGGGGTTGGGGATTTAGCTCAGTGGTAGAGCGCTTGCCTAGCGAGCACAAGGTCCTGGGTTCAGTCCCCAGCTCCGAAAAAAAAAAAAAAAGTAGCTAACAGATGTCTGTGAAAAAGCTGGAGTAGACTCGTGCCTTTGAGTCCTAGAAAAAACTGCAGCTTTGGGTTAAAAGACATGAATGCTTTTCCTCTGTCCAGAGAGCCAGATATCTATGTTAGAGATGTTTTTAGTTCAGTGAAAAGCACCTTTAAGTCTATACTCAGAGGACAACCAAAGGAAGTTTAAAATCTTGAGCCTATGACTGATTAGTACGTAGTCAAGGCTCCACCAGCTTATCAGAGCTCCACTGATCAATGCTCTGAATCTTTGAAATCTTAGTGGAACCATGGCACAGAAGAGGGAACGGGCTCTGAAGCGTTTCCCATTTCCTATGCCTTTTTTATACATTAATCATTTCCTTATACCTTTACAACGTACATTTATACATCCTAAATCATTTTTGAGACCCTATGAAATTATTCAAGCTTTTATATCCTTTATGTATCTTAGAGGATTTTTTTAGACCCTTGGAGTTTGTATACCTTTTTCTTTTCATTTAATTATGTAGCAGAGACACAAGTAGATATCACTGAGAACGGACAATGCAAGGCACACTTCTTCAGTGAAAAGTTAGACCTAAAAGCTGTGTATTCTTTAATATGAAGTGTGTGGGCAAGGCAAATTTGTCTGCCTTTTCTTAGCCACAGAACTTGTAGCTTTAGATTAACTAACAAGGTGGCTGCAGTCCTGGAGGGAGAAGCTGGTTGCTGTCAATCACTGAGCTGACAAAGCTGCAGTTAGCCTTGCCATCAACACCCAAAGATCTGAGAAGGATGCAGTACAGCAGGAAGTATAAGCCAAATGGCCTCTGTATCAATTACAATAACGAAGAGCAGTTCACAGTCCATGACCTAGACGGTCATCCCAGCCTCCTGTGGTCACCATGGAGTTGGGGGCAGAGGTACCAGGGCAGCATCAGTCTTTGGCCACCAGGCCCAGAAGATTCTGAAAAGCTTTCAAGTGGATGAGGAACATAGGGAAATTGCCCTCATTTTGTTTAGGCAAAGTGGGGCCACCAACGCCCCAGTGTCCTGCTTGCCTGCAGTTTGGGCAGGGTCTGTGCAGCACGCAAGGCACTGAGGCAGTCTTTCCCAGTGGTTAGTGTCACCACAAGTCAGGCAGCGTTGTTATGCACCACTGTCTTCTTGGAGACTTCATAGTCACCACTAGGAGCTAGGAGTCTCTGTTACAGTGAGTTTAAACATCTTAACTATCATATTCAGCAGATCTCTGACAAGTTTGAGGGCTGTTATCTATTAAGTATATCTGAGTTAAATAGTCCTTGATTGTTTTTAGTTACTTGCTTTAGGATATAGCTTATAAACATATATAGGAGGTTAAATAAAGGGTTTTTTTTCTTTTTTTCGGAGCTGGGGACCAAACCCAGGGCCTTGCGCTTGCTAGGCAAGCAATCTACCACTGAGCTAAATCCCCAACCCCAAGGTTTTTCTTATAACTAGTTACATTAGTCCTGGCATGAGGACAAGCACAGTTCTAAACATATGAAAGCTTAATCTTTAACAATTTATAGTTTAAAAAAACAATTTCTGATTTGAAGCTCTTTTTGTGAATAGTCTGTCATAGTTTGGGTTTCCATTACTGTGAAGAGACACCATGACCAAGGTAACTTTTATAAAAAAGAAATGTCTAATTGGAGTTGGCTTATTGTTTCAGAGGTTTAGTCCATTATCATTATGGTGGGAGGCATGAAGCATCTAAGCAGACAGGGTGCTAGGAATGTTTTGCCCAGGTGAAAGGATGTTTTGCTGAAGCAAACATGTAAAAGGCCAGGTTATGTTAAGAAGGATATAAATATAAGCCAATAGATGGTGGACACTCCTGGGTGATATTGATAAGCCTTGCCAGTCCTTACTGGGCACTATTTGTTGTGACTTCATAGAAAGAAATGAACCAAAAAACTCCTGGTGGTGTTCTGGTGGCTTCTTGCCGCGTCTGTGGACTCAGGCCAATTGGTAGAGTGAAGCAGAAGTTTCTGGGTGTGTCAGTTGATAGAGACTCACGTGGAGTTTTGCTGACCCATGGGAGGACAGGTGATGTTTGGAGGGAGCATAAATAGGGCTCAATGGACTGTGACAGTGTGTTTTGCAATGCTATTTGGTCTCGAGTCTTGTCTTCACGGATCTTCACTTTGTTGAGAAAGTCATGGCAGAGAACTTCTCCTGGTGGCCCTGGTCATTCCTGCTGACTCATGCCGATTCAGCAGAGGCCTGGCTGTTTCTGCTGGATCGTGCCACCGCTGCTGATTCATGTTTGCTCTCCTAACACGACTGCTGCTATCCTGACAATTAGAGATTGAAATTGCCCCCGAGGAACTACTTCTAAACAGCATACAGCAGAGCCTCAAGGATGGATCTGTCATTGCTGATTCATGAATGGTGTTTGCATATGGATCGAACTGCCATTTCTGGACCTTGCTGATATCCTGACAACACAGATTGGATTTGCTCCAAAGAACTTTTTCTAAACAGGTCCACTTCCCTGTATCTTGATAACCTTTTTCCCCACTACTTCTGGTAGTAGGCTAGAAGGAAGGTTAAAGCATTTAAAAACTCTTATTTAAAGTAGGTTTTGAAAAACCAAAAACTATAGAACTGAGAATTCTATATCTTGATCCATGGGCAGCAAAAAGAGACTGTGTTCCACACTGGACAGAGCTTGAGCATAGGAGACCTCAAAGCCCACCCCTACAGTGACACACTTCCTGCAATAAGGCCTCCCCACGGGCCAAGTATTCAACCATATGAGTCTGTGGCAACCATAAAACACCCCTATAGCACACCTGGCCTCAGCAACTTTCCTTAGTCACAGAGGGAGATTCCATAAACCTTTTCACACAATGGCCTCTCTGAGCCTCCAAGCAAGGACATCCCTGACACATTCCTGAGCTTAGTGGCTTTTCCTAATCACAGAGGGAAATTACATCCTTGATTCTAAAGCCAGAACCACATGGCCAAAACTGCCTTGCTGGGGCTGGAACATGGCCCCTCGTTCAATAACATCTTCACCAGCTTTCTGTTTTCAGTTCTTTTCTTCACTTCCTAAACTTGGCTGTCCTGTAACTTGCTCTGTAGATGAGGCTGAGCTCAGAGATCTGCATTCCTTTGTCCTTTGAGTGCTGGGATTAAAGGATCCTACTGTTGGTATTATAGGAATATACTACCACACCTGGACCTAAGCTTTCCTTTAATTCCACTTCACAAAATGGAAGTTTAGCTGGGTGCAGGGGGTGGTGGGGGTTCCTGCTCAGAGATCACCACTCCCTTAATGCCATTTAATATCTTTAATCTGCTTCTCTCCTTGTACAAAGAATTTAGCTCCATTCTACTTCTTGGTGCCCCTTTAATCCTTGATCCATACTTTTCTTTTCTTGCTCAGCTTGCTTTATTAAACCATTGGTTATATAGAACAGAGTCTATACTATGCTATTTTGAAATTTCCTCTGCCAAGCAATTAATCCAAAACTCTTCACTATAGCCTCAGACAAACACAAAAAGCAGCCACATTCTTAGCCAAAATATCACAAGAACAGTCTCTAGGCCACATATTAAAATTCTTCTTTGAAACCTATTGAGCCAGGTCCCCAAAATTCAAATCACCTCTCGGCACCAATATCTTCCGTGTTCCTCCCAGAATGGCTCATTAAGCCCATAAAGCATTCCACTGCTTTCCTAATCCAAAATTCCAAAATCCACATTCCTCCAAACAAAAGTAGGGTCAGGCCGTTACGCCCCACCCCCATCTCTGGCATCAACTTCTGTCTTAGTTAAGGTTCCATTGCTGTGAATAGACACCATGACCAAGGCAACTCTTATAAAGGACAACATTTAACTGGAGCTGACTTACAGATTCAGACGTTTAGTCCATTATCATTGTTGTAGGAAGCATGGCAGTGTCTAGGCAGATGTGGTGCTGGAGAAGGAGCTGAGAGTTCTACATCTCAGTCTGCAAGCAACAAAAGGAGACTGTGTTCCATACTGGTTGGAGCTTGAGCATAGGAGACCTCAAAACCTGCCCACACAGTGACAAACTTCCTCCAACGAGGCCACACCTCTTAATAGTGTCACTCCCTAAGGGCCAAACATTCAAACACATGAGTCTATAGGGGCCATACCTATTCAAACCACCGCACAGTCCAAAGGGAGCCTGGCACTTACATAGTGTAACATCATAGACTATAAGTTTCTTGTATGACTCAATTTCTCAAGATAGCCAGAGCTTTGAAAAGCTTAAAAAGACAAGCAAGTGAAACACACATTTTAAACCTGAATATACCTTAGGTAAGGAGAGACACTCTCTAAGCCAGTGGTTTCTAACTCTCCCAGTGTTGCTACATGTCAACGCAGTTCCCCATATTGTGGTGGCCCAACCATAAAGTTATTCTGGTTGTTATTTCACGGCTGCGATTTCCCCACTGTTATGAATCACAGTGTGCTCATCAGACATGCAGGTGGCCCTAGGCTACCCCCGTGAAAAGGCCTTTTGATCTTGAAAAGCTCATGACCCATAGGTCCATACTTTAAACCCCTTGTCAGATTGCTTAGGTCATTGTCTTGCTGTATCATAAGATAGGAATGCCTCAGTCTCTGGTGTTCAGTGTTTGTGCTTACAGGTGCACCCCTAATTTGTAGCCTTTCATTTACATATTTATCAAGATCCTATATTTAAAAAGACACTGTAGCAAAATATCTTATAGACATGGGGGAGAGGGTTAACAGGGTTTCTTCACATAGTACTGGCTGCCCTGGAACTCACTCTGTAGACCAGGTTGGCCTTGAACTCACAGAGAGATCCGCCTGCGTCCAAGCCCTAAGTGCTGGGATCAAAAGTGTGCACCATCACCACCAAGCTCTTATAAACCTTAAAATGTTCCACAGCTTAATAAATTTAAATATTTTTAGAAGTTGTAGGCAGTCTTTGATGACTTTGTGAGTTTTTCCCCCACCCTTTCAACCCTGACCCTAGATAAGAGAGAAAAGAGGATAGGGAGGAAAGGAAAGAGATCCCTGAATAAAGTCAGGGGTCATAAGGGTGCCAACGCTATCATTAGATTACTTTTACTGATTAGGGGTGTTGAATTCCTTGGGGCAACTTTGATCTTCACCATCAGGGTGTCTAGTTTCTTCTTCCTCCTCCTCCTCCTCTTCCTCTTCCTCCTCTTCCTCCCCTTCTTCCTCCTCTTCCTCCCCTTCTTCCTCCTCTTCCTCCCCTTCTTCCTCCTCTTCCTCCCCTTCTTCCTACTCCTCTTCCTCCTCTTCTTCCTCCTCCTCTTCCTCTTCCTCCTCCTCTTCTTCCTCTTCCTCCTCCTCCTCTTCTTCTTCTTCCTCTTCCTCCTCCTCCTTCTCCTCTTTCTTCTTCTGTCTTCTTTCTTTTTTGTACATGACTACTTAAGAAACCATGACCAACAACAACCAACAACCAACCAAAAACCCACCTCCCACCTATTGGGGCCCTAGCATTTATACACCCTCTAAAAAAGTTCCCAGAATTCCAAGTGTCACATGACTGCAGAAACCCTCTGCAGCTGGCAAAATCACACCCCTGCTAGACACAAGGCAACAGCCCCATATCCCACACCTGGTTTTAAGATAAAAACATATTCTTATAATATTTCTGTGTTTTTCAAAGAAGCCAAAACTCCAAAATTGTCACTACAGCTGTTCCTTAAAAATATTGGCTTTTTTTCATTTAAATTTTCTGTAGAACTTCAAATTTTCTTCTTCAAGCATACAAAAATTCATCCCAATTCAAAAGTATCTTTGGAGACCTAGTCTTTCCTTGGTCATCTCATATTATGTGGTTACCCTTAATCAAGATGATGATGAAGCCATATGACATCTTTCTTCTCCAAACCTAGCAAAGATGGCTGCCTAAGGTGGTAGGCCACATGTTATTCATAGCCCTAAATAGAACCATGCCACATGGTTCCTTTAAGATGCACAGACTTTTAAATATCAACCACATACTGCAAGTTTTAAGTTAACTTTTTGTTATAGATATTAAACATTCTTAATCATATCCAATAAATATAAGTCCCAAGATATAGAAAGCTCATATAATAGCTTTAGGCCATCATATGAAACCAATAATCCCTTTAGCTGTTTTACTTTGCTCTTGTCATCTGTCTCCGCTCTTGATTCTAGACATAGAGGCTTTAAATGCCTGTCTGGATCTGCAAAGGGGTGAGGCACAACCCCAATTCCAGAGTCAGCCTTTCAACAAAGTAGAACAGCATAACCACTTTAGCGTTATCCATTTCCAAATAACATCCATTTGAATCCACATTAGTTCCGTCAGCCAGAAAGCCCAGAAAAGAATTCTGAGCCCAGCTGGCCTGTAGGTAAGCTCGTATGTTCAAAACCAGTCAGAAACAAACACGCAGTGGCCACACTCATACATCCATACAAAACAGACAAAACTTTATTTACCTCCTCCAATGCTGTAATTTCAAGGAGGTGCTGCTGCTGAATCCAGTTCCCTGCAGGCACAGCAGGGCTACAGCAGGGCTGGCCACCAGCTTCCCTACAGGGACTCGGGGTTTTTCAAAGCTTCCCACTGGCTTCAAACATTGAATTCTGTGCCAACACATACTGCCATTGAACCCTGTGACCCCACACTCTGCCATTTTAGAAGTGACCTTTGGAAGAGCTATTAATCCTGTCATTCATCAATCTGTCATCATCCTCAAGAGTACATAACAACAGGTACATCCAGACAAGACACAGAGTCAACGTGACAACTGAAAACACAAAGCCAAATGACAACAGAAACCCAAACAACAGTTAACAATTGGAGCCTCTGTTTTAGAGGTTCACAAGTCTCACCAAGAGAAATCTTATAGCCCTCTTATAGCCCTAACAGAGATTGGGCCTCTCCAAATTTCCTCTGATCCCAAATCTATGCTGGGTCTATCTGAACAATTAGCTTGCTCCCCCAAGAAGAGAAGGAAGAGAAAAGGGAAAGGAGGAGAAGAGGAAGGAGGAGGAAGAGGAGGAGGAAGAAGAGGAGGAAGAAGAAGAGGAGGAGGAGGAGGCAGAAGAGGCAGAGGCAGAGGCAGAGGCAGAAGCAGAGGCAGATAAAGAAGCAGAAGCCTAGCAGCCATTTAATACATAGAAGGCAAACTGTTACTAAGTGGAGAAAAACAGACTTCCTGGTGCTTTTATAAAGCCCAATATGCTAAAGATGTAATCTGGTTGCCCCTCTGATAAAATCAAAGGGGTTTCAATCCAAGGGGTTAACCTGACCAGCATAGGTTCTGTGACAAATCCCTCTGGTCCTCAGTATATAGAGGCTGGGAGCCAGAGTGCATCTCCTACAAATGCTGGCAGGGAAAGCCCACTAGTTCTTTTTTGTTGATTGCCATGTTGCTTAGGGAATTGAGATCATTACCACCTAATAGCAGCTGTTAGGTTTTCAGCAAATGTCTCCCCTGAGAGAAGCTGATAAATATACACTCCCAGATCCTCTGGGAACCCAGAGGCGCTCTGTTCCAGTGGGCAGGTCATTAGAAAGATCTAATCACCACTTGAGAGTAAGTAGAAGAGGCAGGGCTCACCTGCCCAGAGCTAAGTGCCCAGGGACGCGAAGTGCCTCTGGTGAAAAGTATCTGGCAGATATGGGATAGAAGCCAGCCAGAGGAGGTGGTGCCTGGGGCGCTGGCTACTCAGAAGGCTGAGGATTTTGTGGAACCAGAAACTGGAGGAGCAGAAGAAGAGGGGAGATGAGGAAAAGGAAGGAGGAAGGAGAAAAGGGAGAAAAGTAAGGATAAGAAGAATAGGGGGGAAAGAACAGAAAACCAAAACCAAAATGGCTTCTTGGACAAGTGCTCTGGGAAGCAGATGACAGGAACCAGGGTACCTTCCAAAGCTGCCCAGACAAAAATCTCCTGCTCCAGGGAGCACAGAAAAGCTCTGGTGCCCTTGATGCTGGGCTTTGCCTTCCAGAAAACCTCCCGTTGGACAGATAATTGAGGAGTCAAGCATACAAATCCTGCTTCTGCTGCCTCCTGTAACAGTCAGCAACAAAGTGCTTGCATAGTTTGAATGTGAACAGCCACCACGGGCTCACTTTTTTTGTTTTTTTTGTTTTTTTTTTTGGTTCTTTTTTCGGAGCTGGGGACCGAACCCAGGGCCTTGCGCTTCCTAGGCAAGCGCTCTGCCACTGAGCCAAATCCCCAACCCCGGGCTCACCTATTTTAACACCTGTTCCTTGATGGGTGGCACTGTCCCGGGAGGCTGTATGCCCTTGGGACATGGACTGCTGGGGCAGGTTTTGAAGAAGGCCCAGTCATATCTCTGCTTCCTGACCCACTGGGATGTGAGCAAGCTTCTCCCCTCCGGTGTCTGGAGACTGAGCTGAACAGTCTTGGGAACTGTGCTTCAGGAGACCATGAACCCAGAGGTCCCTTCTTGTTGGGTATTTTCTTAGAAAAAAAAAAGCAATTTTATAGGAAAAAAAATTTAAAAAAAAAAAAAGACAGGCTGAAGCAGGAGGATTACTAAAAGTCAAGGCTAGCCTAAGCTATATACTGAGTTCCGGGAGAGCCTTGGTTACTTTACAACAACAGTAATGAGCTATCAAGATGGCTCAGCTAATAAAGAGTTCACTTCATGGGCATGAGGCCCTGAGTTCAAACCTCAGAACTTACATTTTAAATGCTGTGGGCACATAGGAATGCCTCCCTCAATAGGACTCCATCTGCCCAAGAACTAAGCCCACAATTGACAGTGGTTGGCATACACTAGAATAGACACACGACTAGAAAGCTACTGCACAGCTGAAAAAAAGCAACCAACCGGGGCAAGAAGAGGCTCACAGAATGTCGGAGCCTCTGCCTGCCATACGTCTGACAGGAAGCATCCAATACATAGAAATAATTCACAAAAACCAAATGACCCATTCAGAAAAACAGGCCTGGGGCCTTGTGGTGGTTTGAACAAGAATGTTCCCTGGGGAGCTGAAGAGATGACTCAGAGGTTAATAGCACTGACTGCTCTGTCAGAGGACCCAGGTTCAAATCCCAGCACTCACGTGGCAGCTCACAACTGTCTTTAACTCCAAGATCTCACACCCTCACACAGGCATAATACATGCAGACAAAACACATAAAATAAAGGTAGATAAGATATTAAAAAAAGAATGCCTCTCCCCAAGTAGACTCATATATTTGAGTGTTTAGACACCAGGGAGAGGCTCTGTTTGAAAAGATTAGAAGGACTAAGAGATATGTGTGGCCTTGTAGGAGGAAGTGTATCACTGGGGGTGGGTTTTGAGGTTTCAATAAGCCCATACCAAGACCAGCGTCTCCCTCTCTGTCTGCAGATTAGGATATCGTTCTGAACTCCAGCACCATGCCTGTCAGCCATGTCTACCGCCGTGCTTCCCTCCCATCATGATAACAATGGACCAAACTCTTCTCAAACTGTAAGCTCCCAATTAAATGCTCTTGTATATGAGTTGTTTGGCCATGATGTATCTTCACAGCCATAGACTAGTGACTAAAACAGACCTGAATAGAGAGTTCTCAAAGGAAGAGAGAAAAATGTCTAAAAAATATCTCAAAAAAAAAAAGTTCATCATCTCTAGTCATTAGGAAAATGCAAATCAAAACAACTTTGAGATTTCATCTCATCCTAGTCAGAGTAAAAAGATCAAAGGAGCAAGTGGCAATAAATGATGGGGGCCTGTGGCGATTCTGAGCTGTATACAGCTACTCTGGAAATCAATGGGGAGAATTCTCAAAAAAGTTAAAAATAAATCTACCATATGATGCTTGGCTTATGCCCAAAGGACTGGACACCCCACTCCACAGGTCCCCTGCTTAGATGTCCTACGACTGAGGAATGGATAATGAGAATGTGTCCATATACGCTGTGGAAGATTACTCAGCAGTAAAGAAAACTGCAGTCATGAACTTTGTAGGTGAATGGGTGGAATTAAAAAAGATCATATTGAGTGAGGTAACCCAGGCCCAGAGAGACAAATACCACATGTTCTCTCTTATTGGAGGTTCATAGCTCCAAATCTTCAGATGTGAGTCCGTAGTCTGTAGTAACTACAGAAACCAAGACGTAAAACAGGATCTGACCAGCATAGGGGGTCAGGGACAATAGAGAGGGAATAGCATAGCAGGCTACACATGATCTGATCAGGGAGATGGGAAGGGGGTCTCCTTAGGCAGGGAGGGGGAGCAAATACAGAAGAAGGGAGATGAGTGAAAGAGCAATAAGGATTTCAAAAAGACTACAAGGAATCTTACTTGTTACCTTCTTAAAACCTGTAATACTTGGTGCTGCCGAGGCTGGACCCCTACCCCACCTCTTAGTGTATGGAATGTCAGGGCAGGGAGGTGGGAAGGGGTAGGTGGATGGGTGGAGGAACACCTTCATAGAAGAAAGGGGATGGGGGATGGGATGGGGTTTATGGATGGGAAACCAGGAAATATGGAAAACATTTGAAATATAAATTTAAAAATCCAATTAAAAAACCCTATAATATAAAAATTTCAGTGTATACATATGCATATCTAGTTTTAATGAACTTTTCTCACCTGGACTAATTGTGCCTCCTCTGAGAGCCAAAGACCACTCAATGAAACTCCCACTATTAGACAGAAGAAGCCCCCTTTAAAGCTGTTGGCCAAGAATGTCCAAGGGTGCATACATACAATGTCTCAAAAATACATATAGCTTATTGCTGTTGCCTTTGGTCCATCCCCCGCGCCCCTCCCACACCATGCACTTCAGAAACAGGTCCCAAAGAGCCTTGAGCTGAAACTGACCTGAAATGCTGTCTCCCTGAGGACTAGCTTTCGTGGAACCAGAGACGGTGTGCAGGCTTCCAAAGGAGGGAGGCCACCAGCAGTCCTATTAAGCTACGACACCTATGAACCGAATCTAAGGATGAGACCTGGCCACATGGGTGGTACTACACACTTTCGTGATCCAACAAGAAACAATAAGTACAAATGACTCCATGGACCTGATAAAGAAGTCCCTTGGGCAGGGGTGTGACTCAGTAGTACAGCATTTGCTTAGCATGGGCAAGGCTTACCCACCACCCAATAACTAAATAAGGCACAACAGACATTGGTGTAAATTGTGAAGCTGAAAGGATCCAGAACCGCCTGGAAGACAGGCATCTGCGCATGCCTGTGGGGGTGGGGATTGTTTATCCTGATTATGTTCAATGATGTTGGAAGACCCATCCCATCTGCAAGTGAACTTGTTCCCTGGACACAAGTGCTGGACTATGCAAGGCAAAGAAAATGAGGCAAGCAGCAGCATGCATCCCTCTGCTTCCTGACTATGGATGCCACATCTCACAAAGTCAGGAACATAACCTCAGTCCCTCCTATAGTGCTACCCTTGGGACAATTCCTGAGACAGTTAATCAAATGAACGAATTGGTCTCTAGAGCCCCGGGCTATGCTCATGGGCAGCCTTTCCACAGCTTACCGGACAATTCAAGGATCTCTAAGCATCTTCCTGGCTTCTTGGATATCCCCCTGCAGCATGAATCCTCAGCAAGCAGACAGCAGCCGAGCGCTGGGAACCTAGAATTGGGGAACTGAACCAGGAGAGCAGTTGTTTCCTGAATCTGGTCCTTAGATACAAAAGAGTCCTTTGTCCTGAGCCAGTGGGACAGATGCCTGTCCCTGGAGACAGGTCTCAGCCACATTTTTCTTCCCCTGCATCTCTGTCTAAAGATATCTAAGTTGCTGGGGCTATTGGGGATGTACAGAGCTATCCTGGCCTGAACATTGTGCAGTTGAGGTCTTGCTGGGTTTAGAGGCAATGAATGGATATTGGTCCAGGGAGTCTCACCTCAAGAGCCTGTTGGATATCCCTGCAATGCCCACAAGAGATGCTAAAAATTGAGTTACTAGAGTCGAGATTGAGGAGCTGTTAACTTGAGTGCAATGAAATGAATGAATGAGTCCACTCGAACACCCACCCACCTACTCCTCCATCCTCCCACCCACCTACTCCTCCATCCTCCCACCCACCCACCTACTCCTCCATCCTCCCACCCACCCACCCACTTACTCATTCATCCTCCCATACACCCACCCACCTACTTATCCATCCATCCTCCTACCCATCTACCTGTCAAATCATTCATTCAGTCATCTACCCAACATCTATCCATCTCTGCACAGTCACCCATCCATCCAACAATACATCTAGCCATTCATTGATCCACTTATTTACACACAGACACAGACACACACAGACACACAGACACACAGACACACAGACACACACACACACACACACAGAGAGAGGCTCCTACTCACACATCCATCCATCGAACTACTCTCCCATCCGCCCAGCCACTAGCCAACCACTCATCAAGAATCAAAGTTCTCGGGGCTGGGGATTTAGCTCAGTGGTAGAGCGCTTGCCTAGGAAGCGCAAGGCCCTGGGTTCGGTCCCCAGCTCCGAAAAAAAAAACCAAAAAAAAAAAAAAAAAAAAAAAGAAGGGCCTGAACCAATGGAACAACCTCATCTTAGTAAACTAAATGAATCCCTTTAAAAAAAAAAAAAAAAAAGAATCAAAGTTCTCTTAGTGCTCACAGGAGCCAGGTGGGGTGACCCTGATGTTGTCCAGGGATGCAGAAATTGTTTTGTTTTGGTTTTTTGGTTTTTTATTCCTCTGCTGATTTAAGAATTAAAGACAATGAAGTGTGCTGGAAATCTCAGGGAGTCCCCATAGAGTCATCATATGATACTGGGAAAATTAGGGCCCCCTGTTGGACTCATTAATAAAAGAATGTAATAACAGTCATAACAAGAAGTACAGACAAAGCATGGACTCACACAGAATCTTGAGGGCAACGTACTAATATTTAAAAGGAGAGCTGAAATCTCACAGCTGCCTGGAAGGTAGGAAGACAATGGAAAAGGGGAGAATCAGAAGCCACAAAGCTGGAGATGAGACTGGAGGTCAGAGGTCAGCCACCTGGTGACAGGCAGCCACTTGGCAGGGAGAAGAATTTTAGAAAAAAAGGGTTAGTTGGGAAATTTTAAAATGTACTTAGGCTCTGACCAAAAACAGAAAGAAAAAAATACAGAAGAGAGAAAAACAAATAGTTATATCTTTCTGAGGAAAGTTAGAAGACCCATTGGTCCCATTGGTCCTCATGGTGGTGGCTAGGGACCACACCACTGACTGGAGAATATGAGCTGGGGGTGAGGATGTGGGGTGGAGAGTTGGGAACAACGTTATCTTAAGGTGACTGTCTTCCCAGAGGTGGTTCCCAGCCACACCTTTACACTCTGGTGCAAGTCCTCCCAGCCCTAATCAGGGCAATTAAAGGAGTTTTGCATGGCAGGAGTAAGTAGGCAGACGCAGGGATGTGTGAGAAGCAGTTCAGTTAGATATGTCCTGGAATGGTCCAGCAATCCAGAGCTCAAAGCACTACTGAGTAGCCAACCTCGATTATCCTAGAAAAGCAACCAGGCATCCAGGTTCTAGAGCACACGTCCTGTTAGGGCGTGGTGTGGAAAAACAGAACAAGGTCAAAGGGGCTGGAAAGAGATGGAGGGGCAGTGTCTTAGGAACGGGCCCTTCCTCCTTTTGTAGGTAAGTCTCTGGGTGTTCACCGCTGCTCTGTAGGATGGGTACTGAGTAACAGTGGCGACCATCGTCAATATTCCTCTCCTTCTGACGAACTCTGAGAAGGGTGACACCAGCATCCTCACTGCTCTCTAAGTCTGTGACCCTGTGTATCCATTTTGTTGTTTGTTCTGCCAAACAAATCCCTAGAGAGAGAGAGAGAGAGAGAGAGAGAGAGAGAGAGAGAGAGAGAGAGAAATTATAAAATGGTGCTGTTTTCAATTTACCTCCAGCAAGTTAAGGATGGGTATAAACACTGTGGCTAGTTTCCTCTTTTATTTTTTTTTTAACTCAAGAAAGAGTGACATAAAATAGCTGATAGAGGTTGGTTTGGTTTCAAAGCTCCAGAACTGACAGATGAACTGAAAAGTGGTCCCAAAGCATTGGAGATGAGAGCTAACACAGACCCAAAAAGATCTGACAAGAAGGACAGTGACAGCTTCCCACAGTACTTCTAGGTTGGAACTATTGCAGACAATCACGCCGACTTCTGTAAACCATTCATAAACTCCCAAGAAACTGAGGGAAAGACCGTTGTAGACATCCTGCTGGCTGGGTCTGTGAATCTTGATTTCTGTCTTCAAGTTTGCCTCATGGCCACAAAATGGCTTCTATAACCACCATATCCACACCCCAGTCAGTATTAAGAGGAAAGGGGCTAAAAGCCATTCCTCCTAACTGAATTGTCACTGTTAAAGGACATTAGAAACCTTTTCCATGATTTTCCATGTTTATTTCATTAAATCCAAGCCTTCTAGGTTTTTTTTTTTATTTTTTAGACCTAACTTTATCATGTGTGTCCTTTGTCTCTGTGAGTGTATGTGAACATGTGTGTTTGGTGTCCTGTTAGGTCAGAAGAGAACATTAGATTGCCTGGAACTGGAGTTACAGGTGGTTGTAAGCAACCGTGTGGATCCTAGGAATCAAACTCATGCAAGCTGAGCCATCTCTCCTGCCTCTCCACCTTGTTATTGAGGGTTCAGCTCTCACTGTCCTGGAACCTGCCAACTGACAGTTGGCACACATCACACATCAAAGAAGATATTGAGCATCATAACCTTCATACGGAGTTGCTCCAATCATGGCAAGGTAGCCACTGGGCAAGAATTGCCCTAATTCAAATGCAGACAGCAACAACAACAACAACAACAACAACAACAACAACAACAACAACAAAAACTGTCCAAACAGGAAAAACAGATGTGGGATAGTCAATTGCTAAGCTCTGCCAAGACAGGGTAAGTCAGTCCTTCATAATTCCTGAGTCACTTAAGTTCTGTCAGATGGTTCTGGGCCAGAAGACTGAAGTCAGACACTCCAACATTTTAAGAAATTAGTGAACTGACTGGGCAGTTAGCTGTCTTTACAAACTATGTAGTTTTGGAAGCTATGTCTTTGTGCCTCCTACAAATTCAGGTAATAATGACTTCCTTCTCAGATCTCTGATGGGTGTTGAAGCTTGGTTTATAGTCTCATAAGTGAACATAAATTGTTTAGCATTAAATAAGATGTTCCACACTTGAAAGGTTGGATTTCAAGATGATAATACAAGTTAAAATCAACTTAATTCAGGCACAGAATTGTGGGCTATTTAAGTTAGGATAGATGATAAAGTATTGTATTGACAAAATTATGGATTGGATATTAAGTGTATATCATACCTTATAATTTGCATAATTGTTATAGTTGTGTTCAATTTATATCTGAGAGAAAAGGGCCTTTTTAATTGGACAAAAGGGGGGTTATGTAGTGGGCGTGGCCTAATACTGTTTTTATTATGTTAATTTGGGTCCCCTAAATTGTTTGCACAAGAGTCTGCAGTCTGCATGTAAGGCACTAAGGGTCCCTGTCCCCAGTTGGTTCTGGTTGGTAAATAAAGATGCTGGCAGCCAATGACTGGGCGGGACAGACAGAGGAGGGACTTTTAGGAATTCCAGGACAAAGGTCCAAGAGAAAAGGAAGAGGGAGATCTGCTATGCCAGGAGAGGTAAAGTAGAAGAGATGCCAAGCTCAAGAAGGCGTGGGACAGGGAGCATAGCCACCATGTAGAAGCAAGGGGAGAGCGCCCCCAAGGGGGCTGCCTGACTGGGCCCAGGGCAACAAAGATGGGATATAGATTTTTGTAAGTAATAACTTGGGAATATCAGAAAGAGGTGGATTAGCCGTGTGGAGGTTTAGAAGTGGCCCAGCCATTGAGCTGTTGTAGGCATATCAAAATATAAAGGCTGTGTGTGTGTGTGTGTGTGTGTGTGTGTGTGTGTGTGTGTGTGGTCTTTCATTCGGGAACTGAGAACATTGGGGCGGGTGTGGAGGAATGTGCATCAGCAGGGTCAATTTGAGTATTTTATTGGGTACTACTACAGGCTGAGCTGACTGTTCATGAAGCCCCAGGGACCTGCCTGCCTCAGCCCCCTCCAGCCCTGCCCCAGCACCGGAGGGACTATGAGGTATGCACCACTATACCTGGGTTTTTAAATAAGCTCTCAGAATCGAGCTCAGGTCTTGGTCCTCATGCAGCGAGCACTTTAAAGTCTATTCCACCTCCTCAGCTTATCAGCACTGTCTTTGATAGTTCCCAAAGTCAGCCCTAAAGAGGAAGATCTCCCACAGTGGAACACCATCTTCTAACTGTCTCAGCCTACTAGTGACAGCCCATTGGCCAAAATTACTTACATGGGTCTCAAAAAAAAAAAAAAAGGCAGAAGAGTTTGGATTTTACAGCTGTAAGCAGACACCATGACCAAGGCAACTCTCATTTAAAAAAACATTTTATGGGGTTGGGGATTTGGCTCAGTGGTAGAGCGCTTGCCTAGCAAGCACAAGGCCCTGGGTTCAGTCCCCAGCTCCGAAAAAAAGAAAAGGAAAAAAAAAAACATTTTTTGGGGGCTGGCTTACAGGTTCAGAGGTTCAGTCCATTATCATCAAGGCGGAAGCATGACAGTATCCAGGCAGGCACGGTGCAGCAGGAGCTGAGAGTTCTACATCTTCATCCAAAGGCAAACAGGAAAAGACCACCTTCCAAGCAGATAGGAAGGTATTAAAGCCCACAGCCAGTGACACACCTACTCCAAGTCTACACCTCCAAATTGTGCCACTCCCTGGGCCAAACATATTCAAACCACTACAAGGACAAAAGTTTATTCTAACTCTGAACTTGCCATATCTTCTCTGAGTTTAGAGATAGAGAGGATTCTGGGAAATTCGTGAATGAACACCAAGGTACTTATATCTAACAGGAAATGGGTGCCTTCCAGCCCCTCAGACATAGCAAGAGGGTCCTGTCTGTGCTTCACCAACCCTTTGAGGGCCCCTTTCTGAAGCAGACAGTGGGACATGCCACTGATTTTCCTATACATTGAGCACTTATGATAACATACAGCCCAGGTCAATTTAAGGTCCTGCCTACAGCAGAAAGGGACTACAATGGGTATTGTATAGACTTTATTATTTCATTTTTACATTTTCTATTTTTATTTTTATTAAAACTTTATTACAATTTGTGGGGTTTTTTTTAAATATCATTGCATAAAATTAACCAGACACAAAACTTGTCCACCTCAGTGAATTTCTGTACAGTTGAAACAGACACTCTGAACCTGGGGATCCACTTTGGCAAGGCTGGCCTTGAACTTACCACTTTCTTGCCTTAGCCTCCCAGTGGGGCTCACAGGTCTGTACTGCTATAATTGCTTCCTGGTGGCTTAACTGGTTGCTTTATATTTTCAGTAAAAGGCCAGAAGATTAATAATTTTGGTTTGCAGGCCATGTGGCCTCTGTTGCTTGGTTGCAATGATCCCGCTCTGCGTCTGAAAGTGACAATAAGCTTAAACAGGGTGGACCAAGAAAGCCTGTGAGTCAGCAGTTAAGTGGGGACTGGCTTAGCTTCTGCAGTACCCCAAGGGTATTCAGGCACCATGCGAGCTTGGGGGTGGGGCCACTTCTCCGAGATGGTTTTTAGAGCTATAGTTCTCTTTATTGGGGGGTGGTAAACAAGGGCTATATAAACTTTGGGGAGTTGGTACGGGTTTCCATGGTGAGTGTACATTATTGGCTGGGACTGAGGTACTGGGAACGCTTCATTTGCATGAAGAGGAATTCTAGGTGCTTGCTGGACGTGTCCTTATATGGAGAAGGGAAGTTAAACCTGTAATCGGGCCATCAGGCTCTGTGATTATAGCAAGAGTGTTAAAGGCGGGGGTTGGGGGGATTGGAGGGACATCCCAAGGATACATGCACTGTAGCATGTAGGCCCAGACAGGGAGGGGAGCGATCGTCTCAAGATGAGATTTTCAGGCTTCGGACTTGTCTCAACCTCATTCCTGCTCCAGGCCTGCATCCCCACCCCCATCCCCACCCCCACATCACATGACTTACGCCGCCTCCCAATTAAGAATGCCTACTGTTCTTCCAGAGACCTGGGATTGGTACCCAGCATCCGTGTCAGGCAGATCAAAGCCATATGTCAGTCCAGCTCCAGGCCTCCGCGGGCACCCAACACACATGTGCACACAAAGACTGCCGCTTAGTTGCCAGAGGCCCTGAGTTTTCAACAATAACCAGGCACGGTGCCACATGGCTGTCACCTCAGTATTGTTCTTGTGATTCTTCTGTATATCTGAACACAGCCCAGATGAAATGATAGAAAAAATGTCAGCCATTAGAGTCAGGTTAGTAACAGCGGTGACACGACCTAGCAGAGACAGCCAGGTCTCAGCTCAAGTCAGCAGGAGGGACCAGCAGGAACACGAGGAGAAGTTCTCAGTTGTGCGTCTCTCAGTGAAGCAAAGAGCAGCAAAGACTCAAGCCCCACAAGTGTTGCACCGCTAGCTGGACCAGCAAGCCAAGCTCTGTCTCCATCCCTTCATCAAATCCTATTTATTCCCTCCAAACATCATGTGTCCTCCATGGGTCTTGCCTCGGCATGTTCATTCAACCAGCCCAATCCACAGAATCAACAAGAAACTCCAACACACTACTAGAAGTTTTTTTGGTGCATTTCTCTCTATGGAGTCCCAACAAATGCAGCTCAACTACACAATGTAAGGCAGACCACTACATGTGTGTTGTTAGCACAGAATCCTTCATCACATGCCCCTTCAACGTGCTCTTTGCAGTCTTCCTGGAGGAAGCCTATCACTGGGAACACATCGCTAGGAGGCCTTGAGATTTTAAAGCTAGGCCCTACCTCTTGAGCACTCTTTATCCCTGCGTGGGGATACAATGTAACCAACTGCCAGGACAGACTGTGTCTCCTCAGACTATAAGGGACAATAAACCTTTCCTCTCTTTCATTTTTTATTTGGTGTATGTGTCTGTGTGTGCGCATGTGAGTGTGGGTGTGCATGTGTGTGTGTATGTGAGAGTGTGTGTATGCATGTGTGTGTGTGCCTGTGTGTATGTGAGTGTGTGTGTATGTGAGAGTGTGTGTATGCGTGTGTATATATGTGGGTGTGCATGTGTGTATGTGAGTGTGAATGTGTGTGTGAGTGTATGTATGTGCACGCGTGTGTGTACTCTGAAAGGCCACTGGCCAATCCTCTGGAGCTGGAGTTATAGGCAGTTATGAGTCACCTGACTTGGGTTCTGGGACCTGAACCCAGGTCCAGCAAGCATCTTAACAGCCGAGCTGGCTTTCCAGCCCCTTAAGTTGCTTCTTGGCATGTTCTTGGTCACAGCACAAACAGTACAGAAGATAGTGGGCAGGAGATACGGCCAAATGCCAGAAGTAGACCTGTCCAAACAGCATGTGCATATACACGCACAGGTGCCAGAGCACACATGGAAACCAGAGGACCGAACGCCTGTGGAAATTGGTTCTCTCCATCTACCATGGAGTTCCCAGAGTTTAACCTGAGTCATCAGTCATAGCAATAAACACCTTAACCCTCCTCACAATCTCACTGGCCCTGAGTGCATGTTTTTAAAAGCAAAGAAAGGATTGAGCACTGTAATCCCAGTATGTGCATGGCAGAGGTAAGAGAAGGCAAGCCTGGGTTACTAAGAAGACTTGGACTCAACAAACAAGCAACAACAACAAAGACAGGGGGTCATGAGCCGGGACGTGTGGCTCACTGGGCAGAGCTCTTGCTCCATGTGCAGAAGCCTTGGGTTCTATGCCCAGCGCTGTGTAGTAGGTATGGTGGCAGACACCTGTGAGCCAAGTGCTCCAGACATGGAGACAAGACGATTTGAAGGAGTTGAGAGCTATCCTTGGCTATATAGCAAATGCCAGGCCAGCCTGAGCTACATGAGACCATCTCCACAAAACATAACAACAAATTGGGAAGGACGACTTCTTTGCCCTCTGGTGTCCGGCAGCCCTGGGAGACAGCCCCTCTCCTCTCACCCATGTCCTCTTCTGCTCATCCATGTCCACCCCACCCCCAATCCTCCACTCAACAAAGGGTCCCCTGGGCTTCTGTTCTTACTCTTTTCCTCTTTCTGCTTGGAGTCCTCCCACCCACACACGCTCCAGCTAATACCCTGCCTCCCTAGGTGGCCCAAGTCCTCTCCCAAGTTCCCAGTTGCCTCCCAGGGCTGCTAAGTCTTTACATGGAGACTGCCTCAGCCTGTTTCCTGCTGCTGTGAACACCCCAGCCTGAGGGATCAACGAAGCAGAGACTGAGGTCCACAGACAGGCAGCCCGGTGCCAGCATCTACCCAGCACCCGGTGAGGGCCTTCGAGCTGTGCAAGGGTAAGCTTTTTCAGCCTTTAAAAACAGTGTTTTAGACAAAGTTTTTTCTTTTAAGATTTATTTATTTATTTATTTTTGTGTGCCTCTGTGTGTGTGTATGTATGTGCACAGTGTGTGTACATTAGTGTATGTGCAGTGTAGGTGCATGTGTATATGTGTATACATGTGTGTCTGTATACTATATATGCATGTGTGTATGTGTACACACGTGACCATACACATGTGTGTGCATACTTATATGTGTGCACAGTGTAGAAGTTGTTGTTTCTTAAGGTAATGCTGACACCATGGCAATTTTTCTGAAGAACACTCTGGGCCACCAACTTATACACTGAGAAATGACCCCATGCTGGCTTGAATTTCCTGAAGTTGTGTGTCTTAGTCAGTGCAGTGTGAAGAGACACCATGACCATGGCAACTCTTGTAAAGGACACATTTAACTGGGGCTGGCTTACAGGTTCAGAGGTTCAGTCCACAGCAGGAAGCATGGCAGCGCATAGGCAGACACAGTGCAGCAGAGGTAGCTGGGAGTTCCTACATCTGGGTCTACAGACAGCAGAAAGGGAGCACTGGGCCTGGCTTGAGTCTTTGAAACCTCAAAGCCCACCCCCTGAAACACACTTCCTCCAGCAAGGCCACACCCACTCCAACAAGACCACACCCACTCCAACAAGACCACACCTACTCCAACAAGACCACACCTCCTAAAATTTCTCAGTGGTGCCATTCCCTGCTGACTAAGCATTCAAATATAGGAGCCTATGGGGACGAGTCTTAGTCAAACAACCACGTTGTGCTGATAAAATATTACAAGTAATGCCTTATTCGCAATGTACAGAAGGATTTTATCATCCAAACCGGAGATCCCGCAGGGACTGGCTGTGGAGGGCAGTCTATATTTTGGACAACTATATAGTGATCAAGCAAGCTTTTTTGAGGGAAAAAAAAACAGAGAGTAGAGTACTCTACATGAATCTCAGTTTCTTATTAGAACGGGAGAATGTGTTCATGACACTAGTGGTGCTCATGCAGCATTTGGCAAGGTGACAAGAAGTATAAAAATAGTTTTAAAAATTAATGAAAATTTTGATAACAGGGATTTTTTTTTCTTTACTTGTCTGAGGTTTCTACTGCCCTGAAGAGACACCATGATCATGGCAACTCTTATAAAGAAAAACACTAATTGGGGATGGCTTACAGTTCCAGAGGTTCAGTCCATTATCACCACAGTCAGAAGCATGGCAGGATGCAGGCAGACATGGTGCTGGAGAATTTGCTGAGAGTTCTACATCTTGATCCGCAGACAACAGGAAGAGACAGTGGGCCAGTAGGCTCAGTTTGAGTTTCTGAGACCTCAAAGTCCATCCTCTAGTGATGCACGTCCTCCAATGAAACCACACCTACTCCAACAGGGCCACGCCTCCTAACAATGCCACTCGGTATGGACCTATGGGAGCCGTGTTTATTCAAACCACCACAGTATCAATTCAGGCTAACTCAAACAGTGATTTCAGATGATCAATTTGATGACCCTCCTGATTTATTCATTGCTGGAGTCCAGGTCCGGAAGAGGAGGTGTGGAGTTGTCCAGGGAAGCAGGCTGACGTCATCTGAGGGTGAAACAATATAGCTAGTTTATTGAAAAAAGGCTACACCTTTTCTACTCTATATCTGCATAATGCCTTAGCCACAAGCAGCGTTGAAAGCCGATTTAATGATTCCAAGATGTGTACGATCTTTTCAAAGATCGTTTTTAACCTGTTTTAGCCCTATTCCTCAAAAATCCAGAATGAGGTCATCGGTTTTATTATAGCATTTTTCTTTGAAGCAAAAGCAGTAAGTCCGGGGGTTGGGGATTTAGCTCCCTGGGTTCGGTCCCCAGCTCAAAAAAAAAAAGAACCAAAAAAAAAAAAAAAAAAAAAAGCAGTAAGTCCAGCAATTGTCCAAATCCCTATTGTTCTCTGGGGTTCACCTTTACACTTCCTCCTGCAGGATCTCAGTCCTTGAGGTCAGGAGGTGCCAGATACTGAGTCTTGAGAAACAAACTCGTAACAGCACTTTCAGTCTTCAAGGGGCATGGTACAGCGTTTGCACTATGCAGCACAATAAGCTTTGGGCTGTATCCTAACTGTGTCCCTAAGTGCCCGAGTCTTACTGCATGGGCCTTTTCCCTCATACACTCCCCAAGGGAAGGTCCTGATATCTTACTCTTCTTCCAGTATGCCATGCCATCCTAATTCCTTTTATGATAGAATGTTCCTGTATATGATAGAAGGGGATCAAGCGAGTATAATGTCCTCACAGAATCTGCTTCTCACAGTACATACCAGATCTTGCCGTTCACCCTGTAAATCAGGTACCCATGAAACCAATCGTGGATGCTATTCTGTACTTACTAACTGAACTCTTGCCTTGACTGTCGGGCCGCCACAGACTCTCATATGCTTTCATCTTTGGGACCAGGTATACCCAAGAGCTTCTGATGCCGTCTTCCAGTTAACAAATCTTTAACTTCTCTATTCTTGGTGCAAACACAGGGGCACAGTGGGGATTCTTGTGTAGGAGCAGGCAGAGTTATCACACTCTAGGTTTCCACAGGGGTGGAGATGTTTTTTTCCAAGTTGCTTTGTTTAGAGAGACTGCCATCGTATGCATTCACATCCTCTACTGAAGCCCTTACAAAATTTTCCAAAGGGAAAAAAAAAGCATAAGGAGACTCCCATAATGCATAGTGAAAATCATAAAGATGAGGGTCAAAAGACGCTGGAGAACTGTGATCCATCATGTCAATACACTGAACCTTTGTCAAGCAACAGAAGTCTCACGTGGGTCCACACCAAATAATTCCTGATCAATCACCAAAAGCTGCAGTGAGAATTCTAGGACTTTGGTGTCTGTAAAAAGCACAGAAATATTATAAGAATGTGTTTTCGTGTTAATCCCAGGTGTGGAATAAGGGGCTGCTTCAGATTGCCCACAGCAATCTGACTATGATTTGCTTCATGCTCTAGCAGAGGTGTGGTTTTGCTGGCTGCAAATAGTTTCCGCAACTCTGTGACGTTTGGAATTCTTGGAATTTTTCAGAGACTATATAAATGCTAAAGCCCTGATAGGCAGTGTGGTTTGTTGATTGTTCAGGGGGGCTGGGTGGGGTTTGTTAGTAGTTGTGCTCAAAAAAAGAACAAAATGCAAGAAATTAGATTCAGGGTTCTCTATCTCCCTCCCCTCTATCCTTATTTCTTTCCTACCTAGTGGTAGAGGGTGCAACCAGGGGCATAAGGGGTGGGAAAAGAAGAATCCACAAAGTAACAAAAACTGGCTACAAGAACCCGCAAGGGTACATTACAATTAGACCATGACCCAAAAGAAGCAGATGAATAAACAAATGACCACAAAGGAAGTTCACCTGAGAAGTAAAAAAAAAAAAAAATGGACAGAAATCGGTATCAGGAGTGCGGTGCTGCTATGATAGATCCGTCTGTGTATTTTTGGAAGGATTTTAGTGCATTTCAACTTTGGGCTGGAAAAGCCATTGAGTTCTCAGAACTCAGTGGACTATTTCTGCAGGACCTTGGGAGATAGTAATACTGAAAGCAGTACAGAGGATAAGTGGTCTGGCTTGTGAAGTTTCAGAAGAGCGTTTTCAAAGACTATATTGGGACCATTTGGTATTTTGAATTTAAAACCTGTGAATCTGGTCTTCTGGGGCTGAAGAATCAGCTGTGATTAACAAAATATCAGAGCCACTGAAGTGAAACCTTTGCTTTGCTAGAACAATCAATACTGGTCAGATGGGACTAAAGAATAGGCTGTGATTAAGAAGAGATAGGCATCATTGAAGGGAAATCTTTTGGAAAGTGTTTCCTCAATGTAAGCTCATAGAAGTTGTGGTCCAGAGGGAGCCAGGGCTTCATCCTATGCTGGCAACTGAACTTGGTAATGTGCAAATTTCCTTCCCAGGTGGTACTGGGTTTGAAGGCATGAGGAAATCATGGAGAGCAGCTAAAGCTTGGTACAATGAGAGTTCAGGAGAAGCCATTGGTGAAGAAGAGTCAGTTGCAGTAGAAGCTCCAGGATTTAAGGACTCATGGGGAGAAGATGAGACTTAGACTCATGAAGCAGGGTCAGAACCCTGAACAGAGCCCAGGAGAGACTATTGGTGAAGGTGTAGCCCAATGGCAGTGGAGACCCCAGCATTTTGGAGATATCAATACTATAGGGTGATCATCAAGGACTGCAGCAACTGTGGAATGGAACCAGCCTTAGACTGTGAAACAAGGTGTGTGTGCTGTGGATGGCAGAGCTGGAGAAGTGCCAGAGTCAAGGATCCTGAGAACTGAATGTCAAGCACTGAACTTTTTACTTTTTGTTTTAATTTGATTGTGACCATGCCCTGGGTCTTTCCTTTTGAAGTAAGAATGCTTTTAAGTTTGCTTGTTTGTTTGTTTGTTTATGTTTCTTTTTTGTTTGTTTGTTTTTGTTTTTTGTTTTTGTTTTTCCCCAGAGCTGAGGACCAAACCCAGGGCCTTTAGGCAAGCGCTCTACCACTGAGCTAAATCCCCAACCCCTGTTTGTTTGTTTGTTTTTTAACAGGAACCCACAATAGTGAGATTTTGGAATTTTGAGAGAGCTTAGATATTTTAGAGAGCACTCTAAACTTTGTGAGATACTTTGGGTTTGGGTATTTTAAAGAGACTGGACCTCTAAAGTGTTAAATTTGTAAAGACTGCAATTTTAAAAGATGATATGTGGACTGGAGAGATGGCTCAGTGGTTAAGAGCACTGGCTGCTCTTCCAGAGGTCCTGAGTTTAAATCCCAGCAACCACATGGTGGCTCACCACCATCTGTAATGAGATCTGGTGCCCTCTTCTGGTGTGTCTGAAGATGGCTACAGTGTACTCAGATACATAAAACAAATAAATCTTTTTTTTTTTAAAGATAATGTGTGTTTTATGTTGAGATATGAGATGTTGGGGATAAACAAGAAAGGAAAGGTTATAGTTGAATAGTGATGTGTTTTTGTGTCAGGTTGACAAGGGAATCAATTGTCCTGATTTGTTTTTGGTTTTATCAACTTGCTATAAGCTAGCCTTACCTGAGGAGAAGGCACCACCACAACAATAGAAAAATCTTCATAAGATTGGCCTATAAGCATACCTGTGGGGGGCATTTACTTAATTAATGACTGATATCAGGTGAAGTTGCAGTATACAAAAAGCAGGCTCAGCAAGCCATAGTGAGGAAGTCAGTAAGCAGCATTCCTTCATGGCTCTGCTTCAGTTTCTACCCCCATGCTCCTAAACCGAGTTCCTGCCTTGACTTCCTTAGACGACCGACTTTTGGTGTAAAAGTGTATGACGAAATAAACTCTTTCTCAAGTTGCTTTTGGTCATAGCATTTTATCACAACAGTGGAAGCTCTAACTTAAAACAAAATCCCCTGTGGCTTATAATTAGTTTTGAGCCATTCAACATGCATGCTGGGAACCAAGCTCAGGTCCTCTGTGAGAGCAGCAAGACCTTTAACTACAGATCTATCTCAAACCACACTCCATAAAGTTGCTTTTGAGACAAGGCCTTGCTATGAAGCTCAGACTGGCCTTAAATTTGTGATCCTCCTGCCTCAGCTTCCTAAGAGCTAGAATTACAGGCCTATGCCACCACTCCTGGCCTTTTTTCTCCATGTTGAGGATGGAGGGTAGAGCCTTGTCCATACATGGTAGGCATTATCCTGTCACTGAGCCACATCCTAGGCCTGGCAGAAAGGATCAGGCTTTTTTATTTTGGGGTGTTTGTTTGAGTTAGGATTTTGATATCTAACCCAGGCTGGACTTTTGAACACATGGCAATCCTCCTGCGTCAACTTCCCAAATGCTGCAGTCACAGCATGTACCACCACACCTGACTCTGACCTTGAAGATATTTAAAGTTATTGTGGTTTGAGTGTGCAGTGCCCTGACGTTGCACATTGGATCTGTGTGTTTGTTTCCCAGCTGGCTGCTCTGTTTGGAAGACTATAAAACCTCAAAAGCTGGAAAAAAAAAGGTCCAAAGGAGCAGCCAGGAAACAAAAAGAGCAAAGGCTGATGGGAAGCTGGCTGGGATGTTCTGTGGCTGCAAACTCTGTTCCCACCAACACACTTCAGAGGTCTTGGAGCTGAGGACAGGGTCTGCCAAGATATGTAGACATTTTCCTCTTGGCCTGAATCCCTGACTGCTTACAAAATGGCGCTACCGGCTACTAACGCATCTCCCTGTAGGCTATGGGCTGCAGGCTCTGTGTTGTAGATTTACTCCGTGATGGCTAAACTGCATTGTGTGGCGATTTTTGTCCAGCTTCTGACCCCTCCAGCAGGCTTTCCTGAGCCTTCGTACTTCCACCCTTTCCTTGACCAATTCTGGATACATTCAAATTAACCAACCAAGTTTATCCCAACTGGATAACTACTTTACATAAGGGCCGGACCAAATTGGTCTCTTCCAAGGTACAAAAGACACCACCCACCTATTGCTGCTTCACAGCTCCTTCTGGCCCCTCCTCCTCCAGCAAACTTTCCCCTCAGGAGACCTCACTGGCTCACCCTTCTATTGTCCTGGCAACCCTGTGGTCTCCAAAGCCACTGGCTTGGGGCCAATGGTGGACCATCATTCATAAGTCAAGGTGATAAAGACTCCAAGGCTCCGTGCTAACACAAAGCATCACACAAGATCACATAGCGGCCATGCAGCTGTCCTCAGCTGTGTAGACACAATGTGTGGTGTTCAACAAGGGCAGAACAGCCGCAGGACACATCTGTGAGACTGTGTAGGCACAGGAGACCTGACCACCTCACCTCTGACTGATTCAGATTCGGTGGCAGGCTTCCCAGCAGCTTGGCAAATGTTCCTCTTCCACAGTGGGCCCTCTAACCCAGAGCTGAGGGAAGAGCTTGCTTCCCTGTGTTCCTTGTCACTCAAATGCCTCCACTCCAGACTGTCACTCTGAAAGGCCTCCATTCTACTCTGTGCAAACGTGTGTGTGTGTGTGTGTGTGTGTGTGTGTGTGTGTGTGTGTGTGTGTGCGTGCGTGCGCATGAGCGTCAATGTAAGTCTCCACACTTGGCCTTCAGGTCTCCCACTTTATGAGTTCCTCAGAGTGGTCAAGTTCCAAAAGACAGGGAGCAGTAGATTATGTCACAGGTCTGAGGAGGGCTGAGGAGCTCAGTGAGCTTCTGACTCACAATGAAAACATTTTGGGGGGTGGGGGTGGCCATGACATAACTGCTGGCAGACACACAGAGTCCCAGTACCTGCGACTGAAGGTCGAGATATCCTGGGCTTCATAGTAAGACAATAGTTCTGTATTTCAAATCAACAAGGGCAGAGCACATCTGACACATCACTTTCCACCAAGGCCTGTCCTACAAAGTGCACTGGTGTTCGAACTTGTGGCAGAAGTGATAACCAGGACATGCAATGGGTTCCTTTCTTTTTCCTGGCTGGTCCCTCTTAGAGAACCTCCAGAGATAAACATATGACTTAGTTTCCACTCCGAACTGTGCTATGATCTGATAGGCCTGCATAGTTCTGTAAAGCAAGGTCTCTGGAGACCTTCTGAATGAAAGGGAAACCATTCGGATTCCCTATGTGAATGAAAAACACAAATCCTCAGAGGGAAGCAGGCTGGGCTTTCTACACTCTTCACTCTTCTCACCCTCAGTGTGAGAGCAGCAGCCACTAACTCAAAGTCAGCCAGGAAAAGACTCCCACTAAGAATGAGAAAAGAAAGGAAATACCGACTTTTCTGATGACATTTTAAACAGTTGTATCTACACTTGACTGATCATCTTGTAATTCTTGCTGTGAAAATAAATAAATAAATATTCAGTTTTTTTTAAGGGAAGGGAGGGAAAAGGAGAAGAAAAGGAGGCATGAAGTCATTTCCAGTGAGTGGCTCATGGGGACTGCCAGTTGATTCCAGGCCCTGGACCCATGGGCTGGAAGGAGAAAGACAGCTCTTGTAAGTTGTCCTGTGATCCCACAGGCCCACCATGACACCTGTGTATTCTCTCACACACACCACACACAGAGGCAAATATACACCATACATATACAGACACATACATATATACCACATAAGCCCATGCACACTACACATACAGACACATACACACCACGCACAGAGACAAATATACACCATACATATACAGACACATACATATATACCACATAAGCCCATGCACACTACACATACAGACACATACACACCACACACAGAGGCAAATATATACCATACATATACAGACACATACATATATACCACATAAGCCCATACACACTACACATACAGACACATATACACCATACAGATGCAGCACACAGACACACAGACACACCACATACACACTTACACAGCACACACACATATACACTGCACATATACCATACAAACATACATACATACAACACACACATACACATACATATAAGACTCACATACATGCAACATACACATATACATATATACAAGACACAGAAATACATATAAGACACAGACATACAACACAGACATACAGCACACACATACATACAAAACCCACACATATGCAACATACACACATGCATACAAGACACACAGACATACATCTAAGACACATATAGCACACACACACATATACACTGAACACACATATTCACCATGAAGTGGAAACTTAAGGGTTCTTTGAAAAGTTGCTTGGATGGTAATTTGCCAGGGCAAACACATGAAGGAACGGTTAGCTGAAATGGACACAGGTAAAGGCTAAGGCAGACTCATGAAAGAACGTTTCACTGAAGCAGACATAGGAGAAAGAATGTTCTGCTAAAGCAAGCATGTGAAAGGACACGTGATGAAGGACTCTTTGCTAATGATGCATGTGTTGGTCTGCCTTACATTGCACAGCTGAGCTGCACTTGTTGGGACTCCATAGAGAGAAATGCACCAAAAAATAAAAAAAAGAAAAAACTTCTGGTGGCCTGCTATAGTGTCTTGCTGCTTCCACAGGCTCAGGCTGATTGGCAGAGTGATGTCAGCTGAGGCGGGACTTATGGAGGACACGTGATGTTTAGAGGAAGTATAAAGAGAACTGGATGGACAGTGATGGAGACTGAGCTAGGCTTGCTTATGGAGCTGGCTGTGCAAAGCTTGTTGGTCTCAAGTCTTTGCTGAGAGAAGCACAAACAAGAACCTCTGGCCTTCCTCCTGGTCCCTCCTGCTGACTCATGCCGAGCCCGAGGCCTGGCCATCTCTGTTAGGTAGTGCCACCCCTGCTGATTCCTGTTTGCTATCCCAACTTTACTGAACTGGACGGCTGATGTATCTGTGAAGTGTTTGTGAGTGGATCGAGCTGCTATCACTAACCTGTGAACTGAACTGCCAATTTCCAGACAACACAGATGGGAGTTGCTCTAAAGAACCTTTCTAAACAGGTCCACTCCCCCCACCCCAACCCCAACCCCACCCCGTATCCTTTCTTCTCCACTACCTCTGGTGGGTGGTGGCTACAACAAGGGAGGTTAAAGCATTTAAGAATCTTCATTAAAAATAAGGTTTGAGGGGTTGGGCATTTAGCTCAGTGGTAGAGCACTTGCCTAGGAAGCGCAAGGCCCTGGGTTCGGTCCCCAGCTCCAAAAAAATAAAGAACCAAAAAATAAATAAATAAGGTTTGAAAAAAGTAAAGTTGCACACCACACACATGTACAGCACACACACTCACAGAGAGAGAGAGAGAGAGAGAGAGAGAGAGAGAGAGAGGAGACCACCTTCCTTCCATTCTCAAAGGTTCATCTTCCACAGATTCAGATATAATGAACCAAGGACAGAAATACACAGAAAAGCCACATCTGTCCTGAAAACCAGATTTCCTTGTCATTGTCCCCTAGTGAATATGTGTCTAACTATTTACAGATCATTTGCATTGCGTTAGGCACTATAAATAGTCTGGGATGATTGAAATCTGCAGGAGGATATTTGTAGGTTACATGCAAACATCACTTATTTTCTTGTAAGCGTGGGCATCTGCTGAGTGTCTATGGGGTCCTGTAACCCAGCTCCAGACATGGAGAAGCGGCTGTGTGACAGACGGTGGGCATGTTAGCCCACTGTGACAAACAACAGAAACAGTTTAAAAGAGGGGTTTTCGAGATCTCAGTCCACGTGGCCCCATAGCTCTGGGCTGGTGTTGAGCTGAGCAGTGTGGCAGAGAGATGTTAGAGAGGAGATGTTCACCTCACAGTTCTGGCCAGGAGATTGAGCGAGAGGAAGGGTTAGGGACAAGACACGGTCCCCAACAGCATACGATCAAGGACCCACTGACTAAGTTCCCACCTCCCACTGGTCCAGCAAATGATGTCACTCATGGACAGGTCCCACGGGTGAAGGCAAAGCCCTGTGGTTCCATCACCTGACCAAGGCCCACAGAGACAGCCCATAGGAAAGGCCCTGGTTCTGATTGAAGCTGCAGTGGAGACCAAAGCTTCAACGTGAGGCTTTGGGAGATGTGCCAATTCCAAACTATAATAGCAAGTTCATCAGTCAGATTTCCCAATTCCACACTGCACACCAGTGTCAAAAGATTCTACTAAGCTCCACAAACACATTAATGTTTTTTAGTGAAGAAGTAAGGGACATGGGACAGGACAGATGCTCAGAACTTAGGAACACTGACTGCTCTTCCAGAGAACTTGGGTTTGATTCCCAGCACCTACTTAGCAGCTCACAACCATCTGCAACTCTAGTGTGTTGTACACAGATGTGCAAGCAAAACACCCATGTGCATAGAATTTTTTTAGTTTTTAAGGAGAAAAGGGAGCTGTGTGTGGCTGTATTGGCAGAGTGCTCACCCAGCATGCACAAAGCCCTGGGTTCTATCTCAGCACAACATAAACCACATGAGGTAGCCCATGCCTGTCATCCCAGCCCTCTGAGGTAGAGGCAGGAGGATCAGGAATTCAAGGCGATCCTCTTCTACATAGCAAGTTCGAAGGCCAGCATGAACTACATGAGAGCCTATCTAACAGGACAAGACACTAGAGAGACGGTTCAGCAGTTAAAAGCACAGGCTGCTCTTCCGTGAGACTCTAATTTGTTTCCCAGTGGCCCTGTGAGGAGCTCACAAGAGTGTGTAACACTATCTCCCAAGGAGCCTGACACCTCAGACCTCTGTGGGCACCTATGTTTATGAGTACATACCTACCAACACGCGCATGCACACGCACGCACGCACACACACACACATACACACACACACACCCCTTCACATAATTAGAAATGATCTTTTAAAAAACTGTACACAAGCAAATCGAAGATTGATTTAGTTAATCGTCCCCATCCCGGCTTTCATACAAATGAATAGAAAGATTCTACTACAAGGCAGAACAACTTTGGTGTGGCCGCCATGCCACAGGCCTCCAGTTTGCCACCATCATTGGCTGCTGAGAATTCAATGACCTTTCCAAGCAAATGAAGATGTTCTGGAACTAGGCTGAAACGCTGGATACACAATATTGTAAATGTCCCCGATGCCCTCCACCTCCATCCTCCTGCCTCCGCCACTGGGATGGCAGCCATGCGTAGTGTATGTGGTGCTGGGAATGGAAGCCAGGACCTTGTGTCCCTAAGCCACACCCTCAGCTCCTGCTTTGTGTGACTTGCTCTGTGGCACAAAGTCCAGGCTGACTTCAGCCTTTCCACTGTCCTCCAGCCTCTGGGGCAACCCACCATAGGCTTTTGTCACTACACCAGGTCAAGTGGCTTCTTTTAAATGGTATGATTTTACCCCCGTGGGAATATATAGAATGTGTGCATGTTCACTTCTGTGTAGGTGCACATACATGTGTGTACATGTATTTGGAAGTCAGAGGCCCCTGCCCCATGTCTTCCTTGATCTGTCCTTCATCAGTGTTCATCTTACATATTGAGGTGTGTCTCTCACTTGAACCCTGAGTTTTCTGGTTCTAGGACTAATCCGATGAGCCAGTTTGGTCTGAGGATTCCCTGCCCCTGGCTCTGGGATTATAGTCAGGCTACCACACACAACCCCCTAGGATTTGTGTAAGTGCTGGGAATCCAAACCATGGCCTTCAATATTACACAAGCAGCATTTTGCCCGCTGAGAGATTTCCTCAACCCGATTTCTACTGTATTAGTAAATTAATTGTGTTTGTGTGTGCACCTGTCTGCATAAATACATACTCCAGCCCATGTGTGGCAATCAGTGGCTAACTTCAGGGACTCCATTTTCTCCAGCCACCATGTGGGCCCCGGAGATGGAACCTGGGTCTCCTGACTCACAGTAGGATACCTTTACCCTCTGAACCATTCTGGTTGTTTGTTTGTTTATTTGTTTGTTTTTTAATGCAGCGAGTGATTTCGTTTCCTGGGTTTTACTTTAGTTTACAAAGGAAGATACGGGCGCCCCCTGGTGGCAGCAAGAATACACAAGGCTTTAAAAGGAACCTGAGACTCTGAAAAGGCTGGCGCTCTGTGGGCCTGGCAGCTTCCTCCCCAGAAAACTCTCCAGCAGGGCTGCCTCTGCCGGCAGGTACTTGCTTGTGGTGTTGCTGTTTATTGCAGGTTAAAGCTTATAGCTCGTGGCTCCTAGCATTCAACTTAGAAGTGCTTGTTTCTCGGCAACCAACAGATTGGGAAAAGATCTTTACCAATCCTACAACAGATAAAGGGCTTATATCCAAAATATACAAAGAACTCAAGAAGTTAGACCGCAGGGAGACAAATAACCCTATTAAAAAATGCGGTTCAGAGCTAAACAAAGAATTCACAGCTGAGGAATGCCGAATGGCTGAGAAACACCTAAAGAAATGTTCAACATTTTTAGTCATAAGGGAAATGCAAATCAAAACAACCCTGAGATTTCACCTCACACCAGTGAGAATGGCTAAGATCAAAAACTCAGGTGACAGCAAATGCTGGCGAGGATGTGGAGAAATGCTGGTGAGGATGTGGTGGGATTGCAGACTGGTACAACCATTCTGGAAATCAGTCTGGAGGTTTCAGAAAATTGGACATTGAACTACCTGAGGATCCAGCTATACCTCTCTTGGGCATATACCCAAAAGATGCCCCAACATATAAAAAAGACACGTGCTCCACTATGTTCATAGCAGCCTTATTTATAATAGTCAGAGGCTGGAAAGAACCCAGATGCCCTTCAACAGAGGAATGGATACAGAAAATGTGGTACATCTACACAATGGAATATTACTCAGCTATCAAAAACAATGACTTTATGAAATTCATAGGCAAATGGTTGGAACTGGAAAATATCATCCCGAGTGAGGTAACTCAATCACAGAAAAACACACATGGTATGCACTCATTGATAAGTGGCTATTAGCCCAAATGCTTGAATTACCCTAGATGCCTAGAACACATGAAACTCAAGACGGATGATCAAAATGTGAATGCTTCACTCCTTCTTTAAAAGGGGAACAAGAATACCCTTGGCAGGGAATAGAAAGGCAAAGATTAAAACAGAGACAGAAGGAACACCCATTCAGAGCCTGCCCCACATGTGGCCCATACATATACAGCCACCCAATTAGACAAGATGGATGAAGCAAAGAAGTGCAGGCCGACAGGAGCTGGATGTAGATCTCTCCTGAGAGACACAGCCAGAATACAGCAAATACAGAGGCAAATGCCAGCAGCAAACCACTGAACTGAGAACAGGACCCCCATTGAAAGAATCAGAGAAAGAACTGGAAGAGCTTGAAGGGGCTCAAGACCCCATATGAACAACAATGCCAAACAACCAGAGCTTCCAGGGACTAAGCCACTACCTAAAGACTATACGTGGACTGACCCTGGACTCTGACCTCATAGGTAGCAATGAATATCCTAGTAAGATCACCAGTGGAAGGGGAAGCCCTTGGTCCTGCTAAGACTGAACCCCCAGTGAATGTGATTGTTGGGGGGAGGGCGGCAATGGGGGGAGGATGGGGAGGGGAACACCCATAAAGAAGGGGAAGGGGGGGTTAGGGGGATGTTGGCCCAGAAACCGGGAAAGGGAATAACACTAGAAATGTAAATAAGAAATACTCAAGTTAATAAAAAAAATTTTTAAAAAAAAGAAGTGCTTGTTTCTGAAGTGCAACTTCAAGCAACACAGAGGACAAAAGAATATAAGAGAAAAGCTGGTTTTATAGAGACTACAATATAGATGTTTTGAACATTTTATTCCATTTGTGTGTGTGTGTGTGTGAAAAAGAGAGAGAGAGAGACACAGAGAGAGAGAGAGAGAAAGAGAGAGAGAGAGAAACATGTATCCCACAATGCACTATGTGTACAGCTAGATCAGAGGACACCTTGAAGGAGTCCATTCTTGTTCTGTGTGGATTTGCGGCCCCAGGTGCCATTACCCTCTGAACCATCTGGTCTGTCTGCTTTTTTTTCTTGCTGTCCATCTGACTCACCCCTGGAACTCAATTCCTCTCAGGACCACTGCCTTGGCCTCTGAGTCACCAGCTTCTTCCCCCTAACCTCCTCCTCCTTGTCGCCCACAAGTGTCAGAGAGGAAGTTCTGGTGGCCAGGATGGAGGCCCTGCAGCTCAGAGACCAGCTCGCAGCCTTCAGACAGTGCCAGTCCCTGCAGCCTGACTCATCTGTTACTCTCCGTGACTGGATTGTGCATGTGTTGTCTACGGCGTCTAACAAGGCCTGTGTGGACAGGCAGTGCTCTCTCCCATTGTCTCCAGTCTCCTGTTTTGGAGAAAGGGTACTGCTACATAACTCAGGGTGGCCGCCGTCCTCCTGACTCTACTGCGTGCATACCACCACGCCTACAGCCACTGGCTTTTGCTAGAATTTAATGTTTGTAGAACTAAGCAGCACACTCTTGTTTAAAGCTATGCTTTAAATAATAGTTTAGAGCTGAAGAGGTAAGAGAACCCACGTTCTCTTCCCAGCACCAAAGCACCTGTAACTCCAGTTCAAGTGATCTGTCCTCCAAAGGCGCCTGCCCTCCAAAGGCGCCTGCCCTCCAATGCACATGCACGGGCACACCCAATGCACATGCATACATATACACATACATGTACATGAACACATACACATACATGCACATGGATGCATAATTAAAATTAATCTTTTTAAAAAGCCACTCTGACACACAGTCCTGTTGATACTGACTGTCTACCCTGTTTCTCAGGAGTTTGCGCAGTAGAAGTGGTTGGCACTAGTCAGGAAGAGATCACCAAATCCCATATTGCCCATCTGTGCTGCTCTGTGCTTGGGAATGACGTCCCTGGAGGACACAGATAAAGGCTGAGAGCAGGGGGAGGCGTTGGCAGGTCCTGGGAATCTCTAAAATGTGGGGATTTGGGGTGTCCATCAATACATGACGCCTCCCAAGCTTCATTTAAAAACATTGGTGTGGGCAGGCGAGGCGGGCAGAGTGGGGCTAAAGTGCTTTACTGCCAAGCCTGAAGACCTGAGTTTGATCCCTAGGGCCTGCGTGGTGGAGAGTGTAGACTCCTACAAGTTGCCCTCTGACTTTCTCATGTGTCACACACACACACACACACACTGACACACTCACACACATTGACCCACACACACACATACACACACATTGACACATTCACATTCACACACACACACACCACACACACACACACACGCGCACCAATAAATTTAGGGCTGGGGAGATGGATCAGTGGTTAAGACCACTGCCTGCTCTTCCAGAGGTCCTGAGGCAACCACATGGTGGCTCACAACCATCTGTAATGGGATCCGATGCCCTCTTCTGGTGTGTCTGAGG